>NC_057813.1:496787558-496987885 GCF_018294505.1 Triticum aestivum
GCCACCGGCGTGGCCCCGCAGCCCGCCCGGCCACCGGAGCTCGAAGTCCGCCGCCTCCGCCCGCAGCCGCGCCGTCGCCTCGTCGCCTCTGCCGCATGACGCCGGATCTGGCCAAATCCGGTCGGCCCAGCTCGTCTTCGTCCTCCTCTGGCCCCCTCCGGCGAGGCTCCGACCTACCTCGACCCTCGCGCCAGATCCAGATCCAGTCCCAGGGTTGACCTCGTTTTTATTGCCAAGTCTGCATTATTTTTTAGCCCTGTTCATCGCATCATAACTTCGTCATTGTAGCTCCGTTTCATGCGCAGAATATATCAAAATGTTCATTAGATTGTTCTCTTCATTTTGTTCCATTGGACCATGTTCATTTGAGGTCATCTTGATGCCCAAATCTCTGTTGCAAGAGTGCTATATAATGTTAGTTTCTGATTCTTAACAGATTGTGGGCATTTGTCATTTTTGCTATATTTATTGTGTGCATCTTATGGGCATGAGCTCTACATGTGTTTTGGACCAAGCCATGTCTTCTTTACAGTGGTTCTTGCCATGTATTTTTGTGATCAATGTGGTGACTAGCACAAGCATGCAAACTAGGCTTCGTGATGTTGCTAATTTTAGTCCCTGTTCTGCTGTTATTTTGATGCCATGTAAACTTGATGCTACAGATAGATCCATGCATATTTTGAGATACTTCAGTAAGGATGTTTTGAACATATGGTTATTCTCTATCCATCCATGCCCATGTTTGCAATTATGGAGTAGTCTAGCATGTCATTTTCGTGCTCTACTTTTGCTATAAAATGTTTCCTGGCAGATTGTTTACATGTTATTCAATTTTGCCAAGGTTGTTGTAGTTGATCCTTGCATGCTATGAACTTGTTCTTGCCATGGTTAGCTTCATAAACATGTATTCTTGCTGATGCTGTGCTTATCTTGTCATGCAATGACTTGTGGTGAGTGATTCGAGCTCGCGAAGATGCCTTCATAATTCTGTCAATGCCATGCTCTGTTTGCTGAATCTGTTAACGAAACTTGCTATGTTTACATGGGTGCCATCATATCTTCTGGTCCTTTTTGGCTCATGGTCACTAAGGGACTTTTGTTCTATGCTTTGAGTAGAATCATGCCATGTCTTGTTTTGATATTATACGTTCCTATAGCATGTTGATTGCTTGCTATGAACATTGCTACCTGATGCTGTTTATGCCATGTCCTAACTGATATCTTTTGCACTTTTTCCATGCTTGTTTGAACCTGTTGTGGTGTGATTTAGCCGTAGCTCATTGTTCCCCTTTTGTCAAGCATCTCCTGTAGATCACTGCCATATGCTTTTTTTTTTATGTTATGGTGCTGTAGCATAGTGTCTTGTTGCATGCTAAGTAGCATCGTGCTGTTAATAACAGATTCCTGTCATTCTTGTTTTGCTTGCCATTTGCAAACCGTGCATCCGTTTTCGGTGATCTTTACATCGATTTCAACCGAAATCATCTCATCTTTCCAGCGGCATACTTGGTTTGCCAAGTTGATGCCTTGTTCATCATTTTTCCTCCCGGAGCACGCATATGCATTGCATATCACATCTCGCATATCATGTCATGTATTGCATCATGTTGCTTGTGCATTGCACCGTGATTTATTGTGGTTCCATTGTTTGTTTTCTTGCTTTGGGTAGAGCCGGGAGACAAGTACGTGAACGAGGAACCTGTTGAGAACGCTTACGAGGATCAAGCCTTCGACAGCTCTGAGAACTTTGCAGGCAAGATGACCATACCTTCGATATCACTTCTATATTTGCTTTGCTAGTTGCTTGCTCTACCGCTATGTTAGCTCTACCTGCCACTGTTAATCATGCCTCCCATATTGCCATGTCAAGCCTCTAACCATCCTGTCCTAGCAAACCGTTGTTTGGCTATGTCACCGCTTTTTCTCAGCCCCTCTTATAGCGTTGCTAGTTGCACGTGAAGATGAAGTTTGTTCCTGGTTGGAACATGGATTTTTGGGATATCACAATATCTCCTGTTTAATTAATGCACCTATATACTTGGTAAAGGGTGGAAGGCTCGGCCTTATGCCTGGTGTCTTGTTCCACTCTTGCCCCCCCTAGTTTCCGTCATACCGGTGTTATGTTCCTTGATTTTGCGTTCCTTACACGGTTGGGTGATTTATGGTACCCCCTTGACAGTTCGCTTTGAATAAAACTCCTCCAGCAAGGCCCAACCTTGGTTTTACCATTTTCCACCTAAGCCTTTTTCCCTTGGGTTTTCGCGAGCCCGAGGGTCATCTTTATTTTAACCCCCCCGGGCCAGTGCTCCTTCGAGTGTTGGTCCGAACTGAGTAGACTACGGGGCCACCTCGGGGAAACTTGAGGGCTGGTTTTACTCGTAGGATGTCTCATCCGGTGTGCCCTGAGAACGAGATACGTGCGACTCCTATCGGGATTTGTCGGCACATCGGGCGGCTTTGCTGGTCTTGTTTTACCATTGTCGAAATGTCTTGCAACCGGGATTCCGAGACTGATCGGGTCTTCCCGGAAGAAGGTATATCCTTCGTTGACCGTGAGAGCTTATGATGGGCTAAGTTGGGACACCCCTGCAGGGTATATTATCTTTCGAAAGCCGTGCCCGCGGTTATGAGGCAGATGGGAATTTGTTAATGTCCGGTTCTAGAGAACTTGACACTTGACTTCATTAAAATGCGTCAACCGCGTGTGTAGCTGTGATGGTCTTTTCTCGGCGGAGTCCGGGAAGTGAACACGGTTTGGGTTATGTTTGAACATAAGTAGTTTCAGGATCACTTCTTGATCACTTCTAGCTTCTCGACCGATGCGTTGCTTCTCTTATCGCTCTCACTTGCGTATGTTAGCCACCATACATGCTTAGTGCTTGCTGCAGCTCCACCATATTACCCCTTTTCCTACCCATGAGCTTAAATAGTCTTGATCTCGCGGGTGTGAGATTGCTGAGTACCTGTGGCTCACAGATTCTACCAAAACAGATGCAGGTGCCGAGGATACCAGCGCAAGTGGCGCAATTGAGCTCAAGTGGGAGTTTGATGAGGACCTTGGTCGTTACTACGTTTTGTTTCCAGATGATCAGTAGTGGAGCCCAGTCTGGATGATCGGGGATCTAGCATTTGGGGTTATCTTCTTTTTATTTGGATTTGACAGTAGCCGGTCTATGAGTTTATTTCGAATGATGTATGAATCTTATTTATGTATTGTGTGAAGTGGCGATTGTAAGCCGACTCTCTTTATCCCATTCTTGTTCATTACATGGGATTGTGTGAAGATGACCCTTCTTGCGACAAAACCACCATGCGGTTATGCCTCTAAGTCGTGCTTCGACACGTGGGAGATATAGCCGCATCGTGGGCGTTATATGTACAAAGCTTGTTGTTGAGGCCAATCATACAAGAGGGTGACAAGAGTTCATGATATCACCTTGTCAAGTGCGGGAATAATTGCCTTGGTGACCATTTTCCATGCAGTTGATTCTCCATTGCCACCTCTAGATCCTGTCGATCCTTGGATTCCATGAGATGTATCTCTGCTTATCTTCATTTGCATGGCTCATGATGTTGTTGAATCCTTACTTTCCTTAGGTATATCTGCTGGATTACTGTCGCATCTCATATGGGGGACTATGTGACTGGGGATGCATGCTCACCATATATAAGAATAATATGCCGCCGAACACTCGATCCTTGCGGCAGGCATATGTTTTGACTACATTGTACCTCTGACAAAATTATTGCAAATCTGATCCTTGAACTGTACTGTCATATACTGCCAACTTACCGCATAATTTTTGAGGACAGTGCAATAGTGTGGTACTGACACGGACTGAGGGGCTTACGAGAGAAGCCCTCCGAGTAGCTTGCTGAGGAAGACTTGTTAGCTCCAGTTCGAAGCTTTTTTCTGGGTAGCGTGTAGAGGAAGTCTCGATAGCTCACACACGAAGCTTGGCATGAGTATTGCTAGAGAAGCCTCGGTTCCATACTTGAGAAGCTTCTCTTCCAGTTGCTCATTGAGAAATATTTAATTCCTTCTGTCAGAAGCCTTTACTGAGGTATCTTGCTGTGAAAGACGAGGTATCGTGGGCCAGAAACTGTTCACATATCATGCTGAGGAAAATTGAGGAGCCTTGCACCATTAATCTCTTCTGATAACATGCAGAAGAATACTGGTTTCCTATATCCAAAACTTCATACTGATATGCAGACTGAAATCCATGCACAAGCCCATAATATTATGTTGATCTTGCAACTGACTTGTCTTTTTGCTAGCTGAATCATATTGATGTGAGGATTTTGCACTGATGTAGACTCGATGTTGATAATCAATCCAAGGCACTATTGGTATTCTGAGCAGATATTTATACCATAAGGTAGTTGACTGGGCAGACCATACTGTTCAGCTGAGCTTCTTCCAAATATTTGAAGTCCTTATTGCTTTTTCAAGTCCGGTGTCGGTTGATGAGCAACTCTTTATAGGGAAAAAATAAATTAACACCAGGGCCCAAAAATAAAGAAGCAAAAGAAAACTCAACTAAAAAAGCACACAACAACAATCAATTCACACACAATCAAAGTCACATATTACTGCTAGTCACACAATATGCATGCCTACTTAAGCACACAAATTTCACGAAATCTCCAGTACTACGATCTAGCATGCTGTGACGATGTGCACGAGGGCGAATAAATGTGTTGAAGAATTGGCATAAACATCGCTACACCAAGTGCTAGCTTAGCCAGGTAGCACCCAGGACTAGCTCGGAGGCGAGGACGTACTTGATAACTATGTAGTGGGACACGAATGTCGCAACCACATCACCATCAAGCAGACGGAAAAAGATTCTTACTTGTCTAAGAAATAAGGATAGCGGGGAAAAACTGAGTTGATAACTAAGATCATTAAGGGTTGTCAACACGACAAAATAAAAGAAGGATCCGAGATAGAAGCATGTCTATCACCGAAATGATAGGCGGGGCCGAAAGAAAGACATCGGCACGATACATGAGCACCATTTTTGCAAACAGTGTCAGGATCACTTGGCATCACTCTGCTGGGACAGAAATGACACCAAACACCGAAGGAAAATGGAAACTGGAGAAATGATGAGGGTGAGCTGTAGTGGATCCGAACCGATACCATCTACACTCACCAGATAAAACTGTTAGCAGCAATACTAAGGCTACATGCATGCTATGCAGCAAACAAATGCAGCAACCAAATGCAATAAACAAGCCAGACTCTATTCTATCGATTTCTATCAAATTCTACCGCTCGCACTGACTAGGGCGTCCTACAGCCAGACCTGCTCTGATACCAAGCCTGTGGCACCCTGGCTCAGAGAAACCGGAATGCCCCGTATTCCAGCCTAGAGATCGAGGAGAAGTCTTCTGGAATACAATACTGCTTGACATAGAACGAATCAACTCTTATTACAAAGGATATTTACACGGGTCTAATTTTACATAGGATAACATCGGTACGACGACACTACACCTGCGATACTACAGTTGCTCTATCCTAGCAGCAAAACAACTCGTAACAGCAGAAATCTTCTAGCAGCGGAACAACGACGAAGGTGGTGAACTCCACTCTACATGGACTCTGGCTGGGACACAATCTAGCTCGCACGCGCGGACTCCTCGACAAGAAACCAATCAAACATGGCATCACCTGCAATCTGGCATGACACGCCAAGTCAGTACATTGAATGTACTTGCAAGCTCACAACAACCAAAAACATCAAGGCAAGACAACAACATAGCAATAAGCAGGTTAATAAAGGAACATCTACATGATACGAAAGCAACTACTAAGCCTGATATGAAACTACTACAAAACTGATAAACCACCATCTCAGTGCTCAATAACCATCTCACGCTTGGTTAACCGACCTAGCAATATACCATCTTGATCACCTTGTGATGTGTACCTCCACGTGATCACCGCATGACCACACCGTAAACTGAATGATCATCCTCAAGATCATTTCAACATCATCATCATCATCCTGCCAAACTGTCACAACTCATCATATTAGTCCTATAAAAGTCATTCCGTCACATGAGTGTTGATCGAACAGTGTGACCTAGTACGAACTTGTGCCCATGACCGAGGGCGCGACTATCGATAGACTAAACACACACACTCTGTAGAGGTAGCGCACTTTACCCACACCACAGAACCCATGTCCTCGCACTCCTATTCAGGTGGACCAATGGCGTTCCGATAAAACTGACCTACTGTCATGACACTCTCGGCTACTCCGACGAACCCCCCCTTTGGGTTCAGACCTGGGTGGCCCCGTGCCTACCAGATGCATCAACGGCCACCGTCGTGGCAAAACAAAAATGGTCCCAAACAGGGACAAGCTGGCTACAACAACTACGGGCACACAAGCTTATGTCTGCTTACCTGATCAGGGTAACGCACGCCCATAGCCTTCCCTAGTGGGAGGCACCAGCGAGAGGCACGACAATAGACCGCATTAGGGCCTTCCCATAAAGGAAAATGTGGTTGCACTGGAGAAAGCCTGGTTCGATGGCACCTGGACAACTTAATGATAGAATTTAACCCCAAGCAATATAACTGATACTCCGATATCATCTATCAACCTAATATCCAAGTCATAGCCATATCCAACAAATAATCTCAAGCATAACCAAGTCGTAACATAATACTTCGAGGCAACATGACACTACTATCATGATGAATCCAAGAACGATAATGCTACTACCCCAATAGCAAGAACTAGCTATCCAGCTAAGATCCACATGCAAGCATCATCTCTGAAAATAATACTACAAAGCAACATACGAACTACCATCCCAAAAATAATCATACTATCCACTAATAATCCAAAAGCAACATGACATCCACATAAGCTGCAAAATATTAGCCCTAGAACTCCAAGCAACATCATGGCAATAAATAGTTCAACACAACTCCGAGAAAATGCCATGAACAAATCACAAGTAGCTAAAACAATATTTTAAACAAGTTCAAATAATTTAAACCATGTCACTGCATTACAGTGACGCAAATGGGGGGTGTGGCTTGCCTGGGGTGGAAGGATTCATCGGAAGAAGGTGCGAGAAACTTGCGGAAAGAATCATCGGAAAACGTTCTCTCTTGGAGGGGGCTGAATAAGGGCAGGGGCAAAATGGTCATTTTCAGAATGTCAAAACATGGTGAAAATGATTCTATCAGAACGGTATCGATGAAACAAAGAAGTGGGCTTTCGAATCACATGAATCGGAGTTGCGAGCAAAAATATAAAAGGGTTTGACTGCCAGGGACCTATCTATAAAAATTTATCCACAAATCAGTCCTTGACCGGAAACACAGAAAATGTATTTGGCAGAATATGCTTTCCAGAATAGGAAAGCGCATTCTTGGCTTATGTCGTACCAAAATACGTTTTCCTAACAGGAAAATGCACTACCGCGAATATGCTTTCAGTTACTCCAGCTGGCAGGCGCGGGGCCAGGCCGTGAGCCACTAACGTGTGGGGACGAGGGTCCACGCACTTGGTCAACTCCTTCTTCCTCCCGCGCCTGATGATGACAGAGGTGAGGCGAGGCCAGCCGCCCCGACGACGAGTCCCGACAACTTCGGCCATCTCTCGCAGAGCTTAGCACACCGGTGTGCTCGGGAAGAAGCATCGCATCTGATGGCATGGGGCACGGACACCGAGGAGCACCGAGGCGAAGGCAGTCTCGAGGATGGTGGATGGCAGTTTCAAGCGTCGGTGGACTTGGCATTCCAAGCCATCCGAGGAGTAGGAGGAGATGCGGGGAGGCTCGCCTGGGTTCGGGTGGATCTAGGGTGAGGTTGGGAGGGAGGGGGGCTCGGTTGGAGAGGATTTAGGAGGAAGAGGTCGTCGGCCATGGAGGCAATGGCGATCACAGAGAGCTCTTTGATCTCGGGAGAGTAGCGGGGCGGGGTCCTGAGAGGTGGAGGAGACGAGTGGTGAAGAGAGACGGGGTCCGGGAGGCCTTAAATAGGCGCGAGGCGAGGTACCGAGTTGTCGTCGCTGCGGACGCGTGTGCACACACCCGAGCTCGATGGTAGACGACTGTGAGGAGCATCGGAGGAGCTCATGGGGTGGAGGAGGCCAAGAGGGAGCAGAGGAAACAGACGGGAAAGGCTCGGAGACAAACCAGACACTATGCGCCCGTGGCGCTTGACGTCTAGCTCCGACGAGGAGGCTTCAAGAGGGGGCAGGGGGCCGAGGGTGATGTGAGAGAGGAGGGGAGTCAGGTCGGCACGCCCAGACGCACGGAAACCGTTGATGCCGAGCTGGCCAATGCGTCCCAACGCCCAGAGCGCGGCCAACGCTGCCAGAGCACGTGCACAGATGTGCAAACGACGTGGTCACCCCTATGGCCGGCAAGGAGCGGATGCAAGAGGCAGGGAGACATTGTCCAGAGTGTTGTCTTTCCATCATAAGGGTTGTGGGAGTTGATGTATCATCAAAAGAAGCCAAGGTGGGAAGTGTAGCATGGCTGCAAGTTTGCTGCATCAAACTTGGAGGGGTACTGGTGATCAAGAGGGAGCTGACTGGGATCAAAGAGTTTGTCTAGAGTGTTTGTCTTAGGAAAGACTACAATCCTGGAGGTTTAGAGAAGAAATGGACCACAAATGACTAGGGTTGCTTTGTAAGTGCCATTATAGTCCAGAAACTTGATCAAGATGATGCACTCACATGGAGTGATTAAATGGGATGGCACTTGGCAAAGCCTCATGATATGGACATATAAAAATGTTGTAAAAAGCTCATACCAAATGGGTTCACCAAAATGGTACTTGCTTCACAAACATCATTTCTGTCCAGAAACTTGGAATAGTTTTGGTGATCAAATGGCTCAATGAAATGATCCCAAATTGGGTGGAGAGATGTTTTAGGGGTAGCAGCATGTTCTGGTAATTTTATCAGAATGTTTGAAGCAATATAAAATACACTTGCTTCACAACCTGAAAATATTGCCAGAATCAAAGATTTGGTCATCACATAGATAATTGGATGGGGCTGCAAATGGGTGGAGGGGGGGGGGTATTATGAGCACATGAAGGATTATGCAAAAGTTCAACTCATTTGGATCTCCCTTGTTCTGTGTTATTTTGGTATCAGAGCAAGCTACTCCCTTGTTCTATGTTATTTTGGTTTAACCACCTGGAGTTCTAGTTATGTCGATTGCAGGATCGAGGAACGTTTCCTGTCCCATCTTTGACGGTCATGAGTATCCTCGGTGGAAGGCCATGATGAAGAAGCGACTCATGGCTATGGACAGTGAACTGTGGACCATCACTGAGATTGGTCTTACCGATCTATGCAAGATGGCGGAAGCTGATGACATTCACAAGTACACTCTACTGAACCTCACGGCGAAGGATGTCATCTGCTCCTGTCTGTCTCGAAATCAGTTCAAGAACGTCATGCACCTCAATCACGCGAAGCTAATCTAGGACCGACTTTCTGAGGTCTATGAAGGTCATCGTACTCGATACGATCCTTGGTTTGAGGATTGCAAGGATTCTCTCAAAGAGACGACTTTCGCACCTGAATCGTCATCCTCTTCATCATGCCTCATGACAGGGGATGCCAAGGTAACTGAATGCTATCTTTCCAAATCTAGTGATGACGAACCAGGTGATGAATTTGGACCTAGTTATGTCAAACTTGCTTCCCTTGCCACTAAACAACAAAGAGCTTTGGAAAA
Source organism: Triticum aestivum (assembly GCF_018294505.1). NCBI lineage: Eukaryota > Viridiplantae > Streptophyta > Magnoliopsida > Poales > Poaceae > Triticum > Triticum aestivum. The sequence continues at coordinate 496,797,291 of NC_057813.1, forward strand.
AGTTCAATACATGCTAAATAAGAGCGATGATATGCTGGGTGAAGAAATGGATCAGTCAAAAGCCTTGGCTGAAAGTCTTCAGGGACTCCATTCCAAATTTGACGACCTTCAAGGTCATCATAACACTCTCTTATATGATCACGAGAAGCTTTCTCTTGAACTTCTTCAAAGAAAGCAAGATCATGAGAAGCTAAGAGTGAGTTATGAAGATCTTCAGAAGGAGCGCGGTTCATTACTTGCTCAACATATCAGCGCTACTCAGGAAGAATTTGTTCCCCCATGTCTAAAGTGCATTGAACGTGAATCTGCTAATTGCTATGTTCAAATGCTTCAAATGTTACAAATTCTTCAACTGTCTCAGCTATCACTAATTCTTCATCTGAGGACATTGCTAGTACTACTAAAGATGCAGGGCTGAAGGAATTGTACACAATAGGCATGTACAAAAGCCTCAAAGGGCATCAGATTCTTTGTGATGTGCTCAAAAAGCAGATCCTCAACAGAAACCCTAGGAAAGAGGGTATTGCCTTTGAGAGGAAACTCAATGCTGATGGAACATATTGGAAGCCTGAGCAGTACCGCAAAACCTCATGGGTTGCTGCAAAGGGACCTCCAGTTGATCCATCCAACTTATCTGGCTTTACATGTGAATCTCCTCATTCTTCTAATGAGTCATTTGACTCCAACTATAAACTGTTCAAAAATCAGAATGGTGAAGTATTTGCTAGATATGTTGGGACTAACTGCAGGAACGGTTCCCCTATGAAGAAAATCTGGGTTCCCAAAAGTTATCTTGAAAGTCTTCAGGTGAATGTCCTCATGACACCACCTGTGAAGAACAGGAACCCCAAATCCAATTCTTCATATGGACCTAATTCTTCACATGGATCAAATTCCTCAAATGGATCAAAGTCCTCATATGATCATCATCGTGCTAACCCTTCTATTTCGCAGGATAGAGCTAAGGGCTATGAATATGCACATTATTCTTCAAATCATTATGTTCATAAGTCCTCGAAGAATTTCTCTGCTTATTCATATGCTTTCCCTAACCACTCTTATGTGAAATGAAGCGGACTAGCTTCTATGCCACCTTTCTCATATGGTGCTCGCAGAGTGATGAACTCTTTGCCACCCCTCCAGATGTGGGTGGTGAACAAAAAGAACTAATCTCTTATGCAGGGTCAGGTCTCCAGACGTGCTCAAAACGTCTGAAGAATTTGCTGGAGACCTGAACAGTGCCTGAAAGGACGCACGCTAATCATGAAGAAATGAATTTTTATTTCTCACGTCCTTATACTGATTTATATGTGCTACTTATTGATGAAATTGAATTGATGATATTGATGTCATATTCTTCACTGATGAAGTATATGATTTCATAAGTTGCACTAATTCATCTGCAGGATGATCAGCCCAAAGCAAACGAGTGGGTCCTCGATAGTGGATGTACAAATCACATGACGGGTGACAAGAATCTATTGATGGATGCTCCTTTATCACCGTCACATCTGAAGCATATCATCTTCGCTGACAAAGGCAAAAGTCAGGTATTGGGTCTAGGTAAGGTTGCGATCTCAAAGGATCGACACATGGACAAAGTCATGTTTGTCGAGTCCTTAGGATACAACCTCATGTCTGTCTCAATGCTTTGTGATCTCGATATGTTTGTTGTCTTTGGAAGATATCATTGTGTTGTGATCATGGAAGCTGACCATTCCAAAGTCTTCAAAGGCTTTAGGAGAGGATATCTGTATATTGTTGATTTCTCTACAGGACCACAACCAGCTGTGTGCTTACTTGCAAAAGCTTCAGAAGGCTGGCTATGGCATCGACGACTTGGTCACGCTGGCATGAGGAATCTGAACACGCTTGCGAAGAAGAAGCATGTCATTGGCATTGAGAATGTCAAATTCCTCAAGGATAACTTATGCGGAGCTTGTGAAGCTGGAAAGATGACAAAGGCCAAGCATCCAGCGAAGACTATCATGACCACCACTCATCCATTTGAATTACTTCACATGGATCTCTTTGGTCCTAATCATTATTCTGGTGTTTCAAATGATGCATCTCTATATGGCTTTGTTATTGTTGATGACTATTCTCATTACACATGGGTACACATTGTCACTTACAAACATGAAGTGCAGGAAATCTTCAAACGATTTTCCTCGAGGGCTTCAACCAACTTTGGTGTGAAGATCAAGCACATCAGAACTGACAATGGGACCGAGTTCAAGAATTCCGGTCTTGATGGCTATCTTGATGAACTTGGTATTACTCATGAGTTATCTGCTCCTTATTCTCCTCAACAGAATGACGTCGTGGAGCGCAAGAACAGAACTCTCGCTGAAATGGCTCGCACTATGCTTGATGAATACAAGACGCCTCGTCGCTTCTGGATTGAGGCAATTGATACTGCGTGCCACGTCATCAACAGGGTATATCTTCACAAATTCTGCAAGAAAACTGCTTATGAACTCCTCACTGACAAAAAGCCAAATGTGAGTTATTTCAAAGTCTTCGGTGCTAAATGTTGGATTAGAGATCCTCATCACACATCTAAATTCTCACCGAAAGCACATGAAGGTTTTATGCTTGGTTATGGAAAAGACTCGCACACCTACAGAGTCTTCAACAACATTCTTCACAAAGTTGTTGAAACTGTAGATGTGCGGTTCGATGAAACTAATGGTTCGCAAAGAGAGCACCTACCTTCTGTGATAGATGAACTAGCACCTTAAGATTCTATCAAGTTTAAGGCTACTGAGGATGTCATTCCTACCGAAGAATCTGCTAAAGAATTCATTCCTGATCGTGATGATTGCCGAGCTAGCGCATCTGAAGAAAATGGTGCTGAAGAAAATGCTCCTGAAGGGAATGCTGATCAAATTCTTTGAAGACAAACCACTCATCCTCGCATCGCTAATGAAGTGCAAATTGAGAAGATCATTGATGACATTGAAGCACCAGGTCCTCTCACTCGCTCAAAATCTTCACATTTATCTAACTTTTGTGGGCACTTTGCTTTTGTCTCTATCGTAGAGCCCACTAAGGTAGATGAAGCATTTTTGGAGCCTGAGTGGATTCAGGCTATGCAAGAAGAATTACATCACTTCAAGCTCAACAATGTCTGGGAACTGGTCAAACATCCAGATCCTCGCAAGCACAACATCATTGGCACAAAGTGGATCTACCGCAACAAGCAAGATGAAAATGGCCTTGTGGTGAGGAATAAGGCACGGCTTGTAGCTCAAGGCTACACACAGGTTGAAGGAATTGATTTCGATGAAACTTTTGCACCTGTTGCTAGACTTGAGGCTATTCTCATATTACTTGCTTACGCTAACCATCATGATATTATCTTACAACAAATGGATGTGAAAAGTGCATTCCTCAATGGTAAGATTGAGGAAGAAGTATATGTTGCTCAGCCCCTAGGTTTTGAAGATCCAAAGAATCCCGACAAAGTCTACAGACTCAACAAGGCCCTGTATGGCCTCAAGCAAGCCCCTCGGGTGTGGTATGACACTTTGAAGGAATTCTTCATGAAGAATAGCTTCAAACCCGGTTCACTCGACCCAACTCTTTTCACTAAATCTTATGATGGTGAACTGTTTGTGTGCCAAATATATGTTGATGATATTATCTTTGGCTGTACTGACCAACGTTATAGTGATGAATTTGCCTATATGATGAGTGAAGAATATAAAATGTCTATGATGGGAGAGTTGAAATTCTTTTTAGGTCTTCAAATTCCTCAATAGCGCAATGGTATATTCATATCGTAGGAGAAATACCTCAAAGAAGTATTGAGGAAATTCAGCATGCAAGATTGCAAAGGGGTCAAAATTCCAATGCCCACAAATGGCCATCTATGCACTGATGAAAATGGTCAAGACTTTGATCAAAAGGTATACCGCTCCATGATTGGCTCTTTATTGTACCTATGTGCATCTAGGCCAGATATTATGCTTAGTCTTTGCATGTGTGCCCGGTTTCAAGCTACACCGAAGGAATCACACCATAAGGCTGTGAAGCATATTCATCGATATCTAGCTCACACACCAACACTTGGATTATGGTATCCCAAGGGCTCTTCATTTGATCTTATTGGATATTCAGACTCTGACTATGCTGGCGATCGCGTGGACCGCAAGTCAACGTTAGGCACTTGTCATTTCCTCGGACAATCTTTGGTCTGTTGGTCCTCGAAGAAACAGAACTGCGTATCTCTCTCCACTGCAGAAGCTGAGTACATTACTACAGGATCATGTTGTGCTCAATTATTATGGATGAAGCAAACTCTCAAGGACTATGGCATCAACGTGAAGAATGTGCCTCTCTACTGCGACAATGAGAGTGCTATCAAGATTTCTCACAACCCAGTTCAACACTCGAAGACAAAGCACATCCATATTCGTCATCATTTTCTCCGTGATCATGTGTTGAAGGGCGATATCTCCATCTGCCATGCAAGAACTGAAGATCAGCTGGCCGATATTTTCACTAAGCCCTTGGATGAGAAGAGATTTAGCAAGTTGCAGTGTGAGCTAAATATCCTAGAATCTTCGAATGTTCTCTGAAATGGACACTCATCCTAACACTTATGCTGACTTGATGACTTAGATGCGCAACACACGAAGTAACGTTTTTCTTCAATCAATGGAGACTAACCCTCTAAGTGTGAAGAAATTAATGAAGAAATTGATTCTCAAAACCCTACGACAAATGCTCGGTCAAAGGCATTCTCTCAAGTAGCAAAGGCAAGACGGAAAAGCAGGAATGAAGGTTGCTAGGTACCGCTCCGTGGTAACATCTATCGATTCCGCTATCGGCCCCCAAACCAAAGTCTGAGATCAGAACTCATACCGCGGTTGTGGATTCAAGGCCGCATGCAAGTTCTGAAATATTTAGAGAGTACGCGGTGTCTGAAATCAGCTTTCTTATACGATGGGTTACGCCACCACCAAAGTTGAAAATCTTCAATTTGAGTTTTTTTCTTCGTTTTTGAAATTCCTCAAATTTTTCAACTTGAAATGTCTTCACTATTTCCGTCGTTTGTCTTCAGTTGAATATATATATATATATATCTCTGTGTGTGTGTGTGTGTGTGTGTGTGTGTTTATGTCCTCTACATCATTCACTTATTGCTAATTCTTCAAGTTGACTTTTTCCGCTAAGTGAATGTGATCGGATCCTTTCCCCCTCTATGCTGAACTCAATCTAATCTTTTCACAAATTCTGCATGTGCATTCTGATTTGAAACTCGTTCAAAATCTTATCTTATCCAAATTCTTCATGTGCTGAAGAAATTGCGAACGGTAACTTAAAACTTATCTTATCCAAATTTTCGGCTTTGCCGCTCAAACCGTTCCGCTTCTCACGACAAATACTTATCTATTCACCCATGATCCTACACGATCGACACCTCACAACACGTGGGTGAGACATGTCACGTGAATGAGAAGAGCCAGGGGCACGTTCGTCCGAAATCCTCGGGCGCACAGTTATTCACTGCCGCTATAAATACCCCTGTCTTCTCCTCACTTCACTTTTACTCCGCTCGACCTCTCTCTCCCACTCGAGCTTCCCAAACCCTAGCGCCACCGCTACTTCATCATCGCCGGTGAGGAAGAGCTTCACTGCCTCGACCTCATCGCCGTCGTACTTGCGCCGGTTGCGGATTTCTTCACTCCGCCGCTGCCGTACCCGTCTTCCTCTGCTGAGTTAGGGCGTGGAAGATCTGAACGGACAAACTTCACTTCTACACTTCCCAGTTCGTCGTGTTCTTCACTTCGGGTAATTAAAAGTTACTTTTACTACCGACTTTGATTCATGTGTTTTACTAAAAATCTTCAAAGGTGTTTATTCTTCAAATCTTCACACACTAAACACCTCACATGTTATCTGTTCTTGATCCATTTCTCTAAGCAATGCTTTTCTTCAAGATTCCTCAATTGTGTGAATTTCCAAATCTGTACAACTCTGGAACCTAAGATAAAGGACGCTTAGTGAAATTCTTTAAGACTCATCGGTCAAATTCCTCAAACCTATTCTATTTTTGAAAAACTTCTGAGAATGCATATGACCTCTCCACATTCCTCGCAACTATACTCTATTCACAGGTACAAATGTCCGCTGCTGAATCACTAGGTTCTCATTAACTTAACTCATTTGTAGCATTCCTCGAAGAAAAGTTGCATACATCTTCAGAAACTTCAGTTGTTAATCCTCAACTGAAGAAAATGGCTGACGACAAGAAGCCACAAAAGGGAGGAAAAAGGCTTGAGGTCAACACAGCGTTTGAAATCCCTGAGGATATATATGCTGGATATTGCACTCTAGATGAGGCCAAGTTTGGCAAGGAGGACAAGAATCAGCGCAAAGTGTGCATACAACATATTGAACGGAGATGGGCACGAGAATGGAGGGAGTACAGATATGTTACTCCCAAGTACATGAAGAAATTCATGCTCAACCCTCCATGCTCAAGACCTCCACTAAGGCCTGGCCAACTGGCGGATGCCACCAGCCTCAAGCGCGGTGAGGACTATGCTGCTGAATGGGTTAGGCGCCAGGCCAAACTAGCCAAGCAAGCAAAGGAGGCAGTGAGGAAATTAAATGAAGATTCTGCTGCTGCTGCTCACGCTGTTGAGGCCTCTGGTAGTAAGCCTAGGAAGGCTATGCCAAAGAAGCCTACCCATAAATCTAGTGCTTCTCCGTCAATGCCCTCACGGCCAAGCTCTTCAGAAATGCCCTCACGGCCAGCATCTTCAAAGCCCACACGGCCAATTCCTTAGTCTGCTCCTCCACCAAAATCCTCAGCACCTCCGACAAAGTCTTCGGCTGCTCCAACCAAATCTTCGGCACCTGTGCATCTTGCCACGTGCCAAACGACTCAAGACATCTCTATTGCCTCAGGAGCATCTGCTAGCTCCACTGTTGCTCCAAGTTCCTCAGCGGGACCATCTTTGCTGAAGAAAAAGGCCACTGCAGGACGAGGCCTTCGCCCAAGTCCTCACAAGAAGCAAGTTTCCTTCCAAATCCCGTCTGATGACGATGAAGCTGATGATGAAGAACTTGCTGAAATCACCAGGGACAGGCAAGCCAAGGCTGCTAGAGCCAAAGGCAGCAATGTGCCACTACCTTTGGATCCCAAGTTGATCCTGGACTTCATTGACCTATGGCACAAGGACCCCACTACACCTTTGTCGGAGATGAACCTCACTCCTGGTCAAAGTCATGTTCTGACCCACTTCATTGAAGAAGGGAAGTGGAAGTACCAAGAAGGAAGAAGGCTGAAGAAAGCGCAGTACAAGAAACAGCGCTACCTTAAGGACAATATCGTCTCCCTCACTCCTGAGGAACTCATTTCTGTACAAGCTGAAATCAAGAAATTGAGTGATGAATTCGATCGATATCATGCTGATTGGAAGGGCGCAAAAGTTCGTTTCGTCAATCTGACGAAGACTTTCTCTTCAACTGCCACTGCACCAGTACAGGTTGAAATTCCTCAACCTGAAGAATCTGCCCAACCCACTGAGGAACACGCCAGCACTACTGATGTTAGTATGGCTGCTGAAGAAAGTGAGAATACCAGGGCTGATGACTCCATTCTAGCCGTTGCAGATATTGCCAGGGCATCCACTAGTGATGCGCCTGAGGAAAGTGAACAAGCCAGGGCTACTGCAACAGTAGTGCCTAAAGAAACTGCACCGCCTGCACCTACACCAACTCCAATCCTTCCATCTGCATCAAATGTGAAGAAGACAAAGGTTGCAGAACATGCAACACTGAAAAAGAGGAAAGCATCAACCTCTTCAAATTCTTCAGCTACGAAGAAGATGAAGACGCTGACTAGTTCAATTGACAATCCAATTGATGCCGTTCCAGTCTCCTCAATGCCATCAAAGGACCTTGTTCCTTATGGTGAAGAATATGATATTCCCGAGGAATCTGATGAAGAAACTCCATCTGTTGCTTCCGTAGAGCAGTTGGACGAAGAAATTGAAGTGGACAAGCTCCCTTTAACTCCAGTTATTTCCTCACCTATGCCTCAGTTCACTGCTGAAGAGGCAGGTGTTGAAGAACTTGAAGATGAGGATGTGGACATTGGGTGTACCACTCCTGTGCTGAATGATGACTTCTGGGAAAGTCAGCACCCCAATTCTCCTCTGTTCACTCCTCTCCAAGCTGTTCCTCAGTCCCCAGTCGCTACAGAAGTACGAGTGGAGTCTGATGAACCTCGTGCAACCCCGTCCGTCAATGAGGAAATTTCAGCCACTAGTGCTGATGAAAATGTAAATGAAGAACAGATGCCTCAGGCTGCCACTGCAGAAGAAACTGAAATTCCTCAGCATGAGGAACCTGGGATTGCTATTCCTGAGGTGATACTGCAAATCACTGACACTCCTCAGCCCAAGCCCAAGAATCCCTTCTCCAAGAAGCCAAAATTCAAGGCTAATGATTTCTTCGGCGAGCACGTATTCTTCACTGAATTCAACCCCTATGACAATGCTCGTGTAAGAAGGAAGCGTTTCTGGACTGCCAGCCAGGAAAACTTCTATTCCTCAGTTCTTTTTGACAAGGACAAAGTTTTCGATCATGAGCACATTCCTCACGTGGACATGGAATCTATGCCATGCTTCATGCCGGTTCTCAGTCTGCTTCACGATGCAGGCTTGCTGAATTTCTACACTGACATTGTTGACTGGAATGAAGAGCTAATTCTTCAGTTCTACACAACTTTGCACATCACAGGGAACACAGCTGACGTCAACTCTTGGGTGTTGGACTGGGTGACAGAAAACACTCACTACAAGGCACCAGCCACTGAATTGCTTCGTGCCTTGCCCATCAATCCTCTGCCAGAAGGCGCTCGCTGCCTGTATGATGAACCTGAACTTACAGATCACTATATGCAAGTGCTCATGAAGCCACTGAAGCCAGGACAAACTCACAAGACCAAATTCCTCTTGAAGGATTTGCTGTATGTGCCCAGAACCATTTACCGCATTCTGACGAAGACTATCAGCCCAATCAAAGGACATGATTCTTCAGATGAAGAAATTGTGGGGATGATGAAGAATATGCTCTTCAACATCATGCATGGAATTCCTATCAACTACCATGATTTCTTCATGAGAACTCTTGCAAATGTTGCACTTTCACCGTTTGAGCTGAAGCCTTATACACCTTGGATCATGAGATTCCTCAGATCAAGGACTTCACTCAACTACAAGGCTGATACTCTCAACCATGGCAGCTACTTTCCCCCAATTGAAGTCCTCAAGCGGACCATTTCCTCATCCGATGATAAGGGCAAGTCACCTGCTGTGATAGATGAAGGCACTCGTCCATTGGATGGTCAGTTCCGCAAGGCTGCATCTTATTCCACCAATGATGACTCTGCCACACATGATTCTTCTGCCAATGCTCCAAAGTCAAGTCCTCAAGCTACTGCCCCCCGTGTGATGACTGGTCGTGAATTGCTCATAAATCTTGACCAGAAGGTCGATCGGAACCACAAATGGGTCAAGCGTCAGTTTGGTTCTATTCTTCACAACATGACTTCTACACGCAATGAAGTGAAGAAAAACCACTACTACCTCCATGAAGTGTTTGATCGCACCTGGGCTATACTGTCACGTCTATATGGCGAAGAAGATTTGAAGCAAATGGGCTTCAAGGAAGACTTTGAGTGGTCTGCACCTCCACCGAAGAAATACAAGAAGGTCAAGGTTCCTTCCTTGGTGGCCAGCTCATATTCTTCATCACGCGCCACGGATGAGTATGAAGATTTGGACGACACTGCAGCAGGCCCTACATTGACTCAAGACCCTGACAACGCTGGCGGTCCTCCATCATCATGATATTCTTCAGGGGCGTTAGTCCTCAGTTTCAACCCGTTTGGTCTTTGATGACAAAGGGGGAGAAATTTGAGTTAGTCTTCAAGCAGGTCTATATATATGGCCGTTTTTTTGCTAAGTTACAATTCTCGTTCTTCTGATGACTTTGCTGGATCGAGTTGTAATCTTAAACTCTATGGTGGCTTGATACTTTTGCTGTGTTCTTCTGCATGCTTATTCCTCATTAATGTTAATGCATGCATGCTGAATTACATCAGTCACCATATTTCATCATGCATTTAAAATTCCTCATATTATATGTCAAATGCATGTATGAATTACAAGATATAGGGGGAGATCTCCATGATTATACTCTTCAAGTGTGCATTGCTTCAAAAGCAAAAACCTCACGATGCACATCTTCAGGGGGAGTTCTTCTATATCTTGCAATCAAATTCCTCAATATCAGTTTTTACACTTCACATTATTATCCCCGTTGAAAACTTAACCTATAATGTCATCAATCACCAAAAAGGGGGAGATTGTAAGTGCATCTAGTGCCCCTTAGTGATTTTGGTGTATTGAAGACTTATAGGTTAAGAGACTGATGCGTTTGTGAGTGTACACAGGTCTATAAGTCTATGAGGAGTTTGATATTTACAGAGAAAGTCGACCCCTAAAAATGAAGTTCTTCGACTGAAGACTTTGGATTTCTGAAGACGTTCTGAAGACTTTGAATGTGAAGAAATTGGTGTGACCTTGAAGACTTGGTTATCATTTGAGGAACATGAAGCGCAAAGACTTTTGTTTTCATAGTTTCATTTTCTCTTTCTTGAGTCATAGGAAACACCGTACTGTTAAAGGGGGTCGAGGAAATACTAAGGAGAAATTTCCATGTGATGCTCAACTCAAATCCTACACCTACCAATCCCTTCGAGTGAAGCCATTGGAAATCTCGCACAGTTCAGCCATATTCTTCAGTGACACAGACGAAGTTCTTCTGGTCTCCGAGGAATTTGTTCTGACTGAAGAGTTAGGAATTCGCCAGTGTGGATTGGCTACCAAGTGAGGAACATGATAGCCCTGAGGAATTCGAACCTCAAATATTCTGACCATTGCTGTGCTACGCGCTAGCTGTCCCAAAATATCTACCCACCTAACGGTCATATTAGACAAGGGCATTTATGTCTTATCATGTCGGGCTGCTCCCCGGCTATAAATAGCCGCCCCCTACAACCACTAGCTGGTTGGCTGCTCCGAGAGAAACTGACACTTGTCATTTGAGAGCAACCCATCCTCCGAGGACTTTGAGTGAAAATCATCAAGTGAGGAAATCCCAAACCCAAACCTACAAAACCCCAAGTGATTGAGCATCACTGAAGAGATTGATCCTGCATGGATCCGACGCTTGTTTCCTTTGAAGTCTGTGCTTCTTCCAGACGGTTAGGCATCAAGGTCTAGAGCATCCAAGAGGAATTGTGGATCGCCGAGTGACCGAGTTTGTGAAGGTTCAGAAGTCACCTGAAGACTTACCACGAGTGATTGGGCGAGGTCTGTGTGACTTTAGCTCAAGGAGAATACAGTGAGTATTGTGTGTCCGGGACTGGGTGTCCTCGAGTTTAAATACTCAGCCGCTCCAACCAGATGTACAACTGAGACAACAGTTGGAACTGGTCTACCAAATCATTGTCTTCACCGAGCTTACTGGTTCTATTTCCTCAACTCTTTAAATTCCTCATGTATGCTGTTGTGTGCCTGTTCATATCTGTTTGAAGACTTTGACTGAAGACTTTCTCAATTTCCTCAGTTCTATTTCTTTAGTCTGTTCGTCTTCTTCCTTGTGTTATCCTGTGTTTACGCTTTCTGTACTCTATGCTTGTCTTCATTTCATCATGATGACTATGTCTGTGTTCTGTTACGTTCCTTTCTGAGTACTTATTCCGCTGCAAGTAGTTCTTCATTTAGGAATTTCCTCACCAGCAATTTCCTCAGTGAAGAATTCATAAAAATCGCCTATTCACCCCCCTCTAGTCGATATAACGCACTTTCACCATTTTCTTGCTCGTTGAACGAGGCGGACCAGTAGGCAAAGTTCTCATCCATCGGTGGCTACCGGAATGTCACCAACAATAGTAACATGGTCTCACTGACAAGGTTGTACACCGGGGTGTTTTATAAGCAAGGAATTATTTCTATTTAAATCATATAGATCACAAGAAGGTTAAACAAACCAATGGAAAGGAAAAAAAGTGGTTATTAGTTTAACCAGACCAGTGGAAAGGAAAAGGTGCTGATACAAAAGTATTAGAGTATATGCTTCCCAAGAGCAAACAGAGCATGATATACATGATAGGACATCAAGTACTTATCCATTTAGTTAATGGGGCAAGGAGAATCATGATGTTTACCCATTCAGCGGTCTTTGGATAATTGATCAAGAAACATTTAGCATTGCACCTCCAATGTTCTTAATGATGTTTGGAGTAACACAATCATACTTTTGGATTGCATTGACATGGTCATTAGGTAAATGCCGGACCTTGGGAACACAAAGGATCCATCGGGAATTACTTGAACACCTCATGCAATTTTATCAGGGAAGATGAGGAGGTGGCCGATGGTTTCAACAAAAATCCATCGACATGTCAAAAAGGATGTATTTCCAAACTTTAAATGAACAAATTCGTGTTGGGGGAGGCAAGAATGTTGTCGATGATAACACAATTCATCGAGGGGCAAGGATGGTATTTCTCATCATGAATTCAATTGATAACCTAAAAGAGCATCAAAATGTTGATGATGATCACGACACGTTTGTTGAGAGATTTCATGAAGATGTAATCGATTGGCGATGCCATCAAGTCAAAGGAATGATGAAGCGAAAGGTTATTGGAACCACGGGTACGACACAAACTTGAAATCAATCTTGTTGTTCAAGGCAAAATTATATGATGAGGAAGATCAACGTAAGCTTAGCTCATCGTCGAAAATTGTGCTCCAGGAAGAATGACGAGGTAGCACAGTTAAAATTTAGCATGATAATGATATAGTCGATCATGCTAGGAATGACTTGAAGAATTATTAAACTCGTAAACAATGAAAAATAGCTTAGAGTTATTGAATCGGAGTGCAGAATTGATTCACTTATCGGTGTTCTCGAGTGACTAATAACTCGGAACCCGGGGTAATCTGAAATCGCTGAGGAGCAATACCAGATGAAGACTCATAGGAAGCAACACAATTGTTTGATATTCTCGAGAGACCACATGGTAATACTCGAAGGTAGAGTAGAATAGATGCTTGACAGGTGAATGATCTGTAGAAGACAAGTACTTTAACTTGTTCGAGAAATGGGATCAAAGAAGAACAATATGGCCAGAACCATGATTGCAAAAGAACAAATCCCAGAGACCGGATGATATTATATCAAGGAAGTTATTATTACAAGAAGCTTACATGATAGGATCTACATCATTTCCATGGGCATGAACATAAAGTTCAAGGTCGACTCCCACCTCTCCAATGCACAACCTTCCATTCACTTCTTGCTTTCGATAAAGTTGTAGTGTTGAAATTTTTATCCGGTGTAACACCAGTAGAGTATGACTCACATCTCTTTTGAGTTCACACGGATTAGGGAAGGCACAGGTTCAACCCATAGGGGCATCTTAGGAACATATACCACTAACTTCAAGAATAAAATATACCAGCTCGAAAGCAGAGCTTGGTTTACAAAAGCAGATGATAGAATTTACCAAATGCATTATGTGTCAGGGCAAAACTCACAAGTTTAATGAATATGAAGGACATTGTCGGGTAATAATCCAACCAAGGATATGGCAGTCCATAAAAGATCTGATGTGAGTATCGATACTCACCCAGAAGAAGAAAGAATGCAAAGGCATCAGGTTATATATATAACTGGATAACTTCAAAGCTTGAATCCAAAGGAATTACGGTTTTCAAATCAGAAGATCTGAAGCAGAGGCTCTGTTCAAAAGATAATTTGAGTTGCATCAATACAGATCGACAATCAATCAAGGTTTGATTTGACAAGAACAAGCTCATGTTTGGAGTGACCTCTGAGCCGGAAGGATGAATGCTAGGATCTAATTGAGGATTGCAAGCATCCGCAACATATTGAATCAACAGACTCAAAAGGATAGTGACAAAGGATGCCAATAAGATTACTAGACTTATGGGATTATCCATAATGCAAGCAAATAAGAATTGTAAGAACAACAGGCTATTGAGGATTATCGAAAGATCGAATAGTATTTCAAAGACTTTTGTGAAACATATGAACAACTGGGGAAAAACAAATCCTCAATATGTGTGAGGATTAATTTGTAGGTGTATTCAGGTGACAAGGAAATGCAAGGCAGTAGGCACAAAGGATTCTCGGAACAACGACAAGTATTTTGGCGTATCTTGTAATAACAAGAGTAACTGGGGATGAAGGTATGAGCGACAAGGATATGCAGTTAGTCATAGGGGCTTATCGGTGGTAGGGAATTGCAAACGCGATGAGCACAAGTTATCGGTTTAACATCGGAGAGTATCTTCGGGGTCTTCTGGTGAATCAAGACATCACCTGGAATGAAGGGGTTCTCCGGGAGGAAGTAGTTACGAGATCCTAGTGTTAGAGTTAGCAAAATAGTTTAACCCGAATGGAAGAGAGATCAGAGTCCCAGAGTATAGACGATGAGTAAAAGAGCCTAATACCACCCAATTGGCGACGTGGGCCCGTAAGCCACACAGCCAAGTTAGTAAAACGGTTTTGGATGACTAGACTCAACTTCGGCCAAGGAGTTGGAAAGGGGGCTATCTACATGCAGTCGGCTCTAATACCAACTTGTGACGCCCTCGATTCAATCGTACACTAATCATACCCGCAAGTGTGTACGATCAAGATCAAGGACTCACTAGAAGATATCACAACACAACTCTAGACACAAATTAAAAATAATACAAGCTTTATATTACAAGCCAGGGGACTCGAGGGCTCGAATACATAAGGTCAAAAACACAAGAGTTAGTGGAAGCAACAATATCTGAGTACAGACATAAGTTAGACAAGTTTGCCTTAAGAAGGCTAGCACAAAAGCATCTACGAGCGAAAAGGCAAGGCCTCCTGCTTGGGAGCCTCCTAACTACTCCTGGTCGTCGGCGGTCTCCACGTAGTATTAGGCATCAGTGGTGGCATCTGGCTCCTGGGCTCCGACATCTGGTTGCATCAACCGGAAAGAAGAAGAAAGGGGGAACAGGGGTAGCAAAGCAAATGTGAGTACTCATCCAGAGTACTCGCAAGCAAGGATCTACACTACATATGCAACATTATCAAAGGAAGGCTGTATATGTGGACTAGGATGCAGAAATGCTAGAATAGAGAGAAGGCCTAGTCCTATCAAAGACTAGCATCTTCGGCATCTTCAAGCATCTTGCAGCATTTAGAAGAGTACATATCTATAGGACCTTGAAGTAAGTCTAGAGGGGGGGGGTGATTAGACTACTTGACCAATTAAAAACTTAACCTTTTCCCAATTTTAGAGTTTGGCAGATTTTAGCTATCTTAGGACAAGTCAAGCAATCATCACACAATTCAAGCAAGCATGCTAAGAGTATATAGGCAGCGGAAATTAAAGCATGCAACTTGCAAGAAAGTAAAGGGAAGGGTTTGGAGGATTCAAACGCAATTGGAGACATGGATGTTTTTGGCGTGGTTCCGATAGGTGGTGCTATTGTACATCCACGTTGATGGAGACTTCAACCAATGAAGGGTAACGGCTGCACGAGTCCACGGAGGGCTCCACCCACGAAGGGTCCACGAAGTAGCAACCTTGTCTATCCCACCATGGCCATCGCCCACGAAGGACTTGCCTCACTAGCGGTAGATCTTCACGAAGTAGGCGATCTCCTTGCCCTTACAAACTCCTTGGTTCAACTCCACAATCTTGTCGGAGGTTCCCAAGTGACACGTAGCCAATCTAGGAGACACCACTCTCCAAGAACTAACAAATGGTGCATTGATGATGAACTCCTTGCTCTTGTGCTTCAAATGATAGTCTCCCCAACACTCAACTCTCTCTCATAGGATTTGGATCTGGTGGAAAGAGGGTTTGAGTGGAAAGCAACTTGGGGAAGGCTAGAGATCAAGATTCATATGGTAGGAATGGAATATCTTGGCCTCAACACATGAGTAGGTGGTTCTCTCTCAGAAATGGTAAGTTGGAAGTGTAGGTTTAGTCTGATGGCTCTCTCCACGAATGAAGAGGAGGTGGAGGGGTATATATAGCCTCCACACAAAATCTAACCGTTACACACAATTTACCAAACTCGGTGGGACCGAATCGTTAAACCCGGTCGGACCGATTTAGTAAACCTAGTGACCGTTAGTGATTTTCGGTGGGACTGATATGCAACTCGGTGAAACCGATTCGGTTAGGGTTAGGGCATAACGTAATCTCGGTGAGACCGATTACACAAACTCGATGAGACCGATTTGGTAATAAACTTTCCAGAGAGTTGGTCAGGTAAACTCGGTGGGACCGATTTGCTCTTTTCGGTGAGACCGAAATGTTACAAAAAGGAAATAGAGAGTTTACATTGCAATCTCGGTGGGACCGATCGCTCACTTTGGTTAGACCGAAACGTTACGAAGGGAAACCGAGAGATTGCAACCCCATCTCGGTGAGACTGAGATCCCTATCGGTAAGACCGATTTGCTTAGGGTTTGTGGCAGTGGCTATGACTTTTGGAATCGGTGGCGCCGGATTGGAAGAATCGGTGTGACCGATTTTGGCTTTGGGTTTAGCTCATTTGTGGATGTGGGAAAGTAGTTGAGGGTTTTGGAGCATATCACTAAGCACATGAAGCAAGATGCTCATTAAGCAACACCTCATCCCTTCTTGATAGTATTGGCTTTTCCTATAGACTCAATGTGATCTTGGATCACCAAAATGTAAAATGAAGAGTCTTGAGCTTTTGAGCTTGAGCCAATCCTTTGTCCTTAGTATTTTGAGGGATCCACTTTCATCATCCATGCCATGCCATTCATTGAGCTTTCCTGAAATAATAGTCTTGGAATAGCATTAGCTCAATGAGCTATATGTTGTTATGAATTACCAAAACCACCTAGGGATAGTTGCACTTTCAATCACCCCCTTTTTGGTAATTGATGACAACATATAGATCAAAGCTTCGACAAATGATAATAAAATTTAAATAACATCGTCGCTTTGAGAAGTATGTGATAAGCAAGAGCTCCCCCTAAATTTGTGCATAGTTTTAGATTTGCTTTGGACTGCAAATGCACAATGAATTAGGCTCATGGGTTACTCTTCCATGTCACATTCATCTTGGTGGAGCGCTCAAAATAATAAACAATGAATACATGCACTCATCAGCAAGCATAGTGAGTGATCACATAAGATAGATAGGATAATA
Organism: Triticum aestivum; assembly: GCF_018294505.1. Taxonomy (NCBI): domain Eukaryota; kingdom Viridiplantae; phylum Streptophyta; class Magnoliopsida; order Poales; family Poaceae; genus Triticum; species Triticum aestivum. The sequence goes on from NC_057813.1 coordinate 496,814,588, forward strand.
TCAAGCATGCATAGGTGTAGCTTATGATCAAACACATGATCATCAAAGTCTCACAAGCATAGTATCTCAACCAAAAGCAAACAAAGATCAAATAAAGCAAGAGAGAACAAAAGCAACACTCTCTCTCTCGAAGCCTATGATCTATACATTTTTCTCCCCCTTTGGCAACAAGTTACCAAAAAGTTCATAGAAAATGCATAGTGCTAGATCGACTCTCAGGCTTGATCTTCAGTTGGTGGTGTCTTGATAACTCCAAGGATGAATGCTTCAGTTGATGTAGAGGGTGTTGGAGTTGATGCTGAAGCTGGTTGCACTGGAGCTGAAGGGGCAATAGCTGGTGCTAAAGATGTTGCTCTAGTGTCTGGCACTGGCACATCAGCTGACCTCTGGGCTTTAGGCACTCTAGCAAAGACATTTGTGGTAGTCTTGCCCTTCCTCTCCTGCATGTCATCCTGCAGTTGCTCCACAACTGACTGAATGTCAGTTACTTTGACATCTAGATCATAGAATTTTTGTTCCATGATTCTTTCCAAGCTCTCCTGGTTTTGAGTTAAGGTGGCCAACCCCTTCTCAATCCTCAGAGATGATGCTATCAAGTAACCAAGCTGCTCCTGCTTGTTTTTTCAAGAAATACTCAGATGCCTCCTCTTGAGTTGGCATCTTGGTAGCCTTCTCCTTCCTTGCCTTCTCCTTCTTCTCCTGAGCTTGAACTGATTGTGGATCATCTTCATTCATGACAACCTCATTGTCCTCAAAGTCTGGATAAAGTGGAAAGTGTTCCTTATCCAACTGATATTTTCTTGTGCCCATCTTTGAGTTTATCAATTCTTGAATCCGAGGTGCATATCCACAGCTCCTCTTCTGATCTGCTGCAGTCCTCTTGATTGTTTCAATGATCAGGCTCATGACTTTGAATTTTTGTGGCACATCAAATAAATGCAACATGTTGATGGCATGCCCTCTGATCATGTTATGGTCACCAGACTTGGGCAACAAAGTGTGCCTCAGAATCCAATTTATGGTTGGCAACCCTGACAGCAGAAAGTGAACTGATCCAAAAGTGAAAGTCTCTAGGGCTTTGTCTGGAATTTCCTTGTACATGTGAGCCATTGAATTGTGACCCAACTTCTTCTTTGCATATACATCCAGATCATCATCATTTTCCTTTGGGGCATTTATCAGTTTTGCCCATTCTTCTACAGTGGATTGGTACCTTGTACCTTCAGACATCCAGACAATTCTTCCATCTGGGTAAAAGTGTGCTGTGGAGTAGAATTGCATGATAAGTTCATCATTCCAATTTGTGAGCTTTTGCCCAACAAAATCTGCAACTCCACAAGCAACAAAGCTGTCTTGCACTCCAGGATAGTGTTGTTCATTTTCCTTGATGAATTTCCAGTCAACCCACCTCATGTCACAGACTATGGGCTTCTTGTCCAACAGAATTGTTTCATAGAAGTCCTGCTGTTCCTTTGTGTGGAACCTGTAATCAACAACAGTTCTTCTCCTTGTGGCATATGGATCTGCCATCCTCCATAGTCTCAGCCCTGAATCCTTCTTGATTCTCATGTCCTCAGCCACAGGATGGGCATCATTGTGGTCTGGTATCTTTGGCTTGAGCTTCCTTAGAACCTATCCTTCTTCATCTTCCTCCTTTGCAACCTCAGGCACTGGGGCCTTGTTCTTCTCAGCAGCTGGAATACTCCTGGTATTCCTCTTTGGTGCAGACTTGGCCTTGGGGGCAGCTTTGGGTGCTTCCTTGGGCTTAGATGTTGCAGCCCCAGATTTAATAGCATCACCCATAAGCTTTGGTGCCTTTGGTGCTGGTGCAGCAAGCTCTTCCTCTTCCATCATGGAAGGTTGCCCAACAACTCTGGCTATGGTCTTCTTGACCCTTTCCTTCCTCTTCTTGCTTTCATCAGCTGGCTCTTTGGGATTAGGATTTTCAGGCAGTTGAGTTGATGCTCTAGCCTTGGGCACAGGTTGCCTTCTTGCAGGCCTTTTAATCTTCATGCCTGGCTTTATATCCTTTGCTGAGCCATATTACTTCTTGAGCACCACTTTGTTGGAAGTAGCCTCCCTCAGCTTTGTAATCTTCATCCTCTGAATCTGAAGTTCTTTTCCTCCTTTGCCTAGTTTCAGCCTTAGGCAAATTGCTAGGAGTACTTCTGCTCCCTTCATCTAAAGTTGAGGGACTAGTGCCCTCACTCAAGTCCAGCTGCTCTTCTGACTTGTTCCGGCTGTCACTTTGATCAGACATACTGCAAAAGCTGACTGCTGACCCTGTGAAGATTTATAGATGAGATAGAAAAGACGAGCATCACAAAATGCAGAGGTTTTTGCAAAAGAATGACTCAAAACTTCAATCTTAGTTTTCCACAAAAAGCATTTCGGATCCACCGATTTTCAAACTCGGTGATACCGAAGCAGTTTTGGAACCTAAACTGATGATCTCGGTTGGACCGAGTTTTAGTTCGGTGGTACCGAGACTGCTAGGGTTTCACAAAATCCTCAAATCGGTTGCACCGATTAGTAATTCTCGGTCAAACCGAGAGTCACTAGTGCAATGGCATAAGCCAAATCGATGAGACCGAGTTTTTCAACTCGGTGGGTCCGAGATGGTTTCGGCGGAAACCTAACCCTAAAAATTTGAATCACATCTAATCTATGAACTACTTTGGCTGGACAGAACAGTTTCAATCGTGGCAAGAATCAATATGAAAACAATGTGCTAGGAATGAGACGTTGATAGAACAAAGATTAAGTCCATACCCTAACTTGGCGGTGGACTTGCTACGGTGGTAATGGCGGGGACGAAATCCGTTGACGGCGGCGGAGACCAGCGACAAGAGGCTGTTGGCGACGAGGAGACGATCCGAAGACCACGATGGCAGAGCGAGCTGTTGCGCGGGCGAAGGGTTTCAGAGAAATTTCCAAAATTTTGCCCGTGGCTATTTATATAGCTCGACCCTGTCGGTGTGACCGAGTGGAACAACTCGGTGGCACCGAGATGCATAACTGTGTTCAGTTACAGCAGATCGGTGAGACCGAAAAGTTCAAATCGGTTGCACCGAGATTGAAAACTCAGATCAACTTGATGATCTCGATAGGACCGAAATGGAAGAATCGGTCAGACCGAGAATCACAAAGAGGTTTTGGAAGTTTAAGTCTATGAAGAATCGGGGACTCCGAGTGCTCCTCACACAGAGTGGTTCGAATCTGACTTGATCAAATTTTGTGATGTAGCATGAATAGAATTTGAGACGCGAAAAGCATAGATAGCTAAAGAAGGTTCTTAGGCATTCTTGTCCATCCACTTGACACAAAGAAGAAAGAACCAAACAATCAAAACAACAAGTGGATGTCCTTGAATGAGTAAAATATGCACCAACATGCTCACACAATAAGATGGCAAATGAAATATGTGGCAAAGCAAGCACAACCAATTCTAGCATCTATCAAACAATTGGCGATGACTAGGTCATCTATATATGAGTATATTGACTTAGGAGTCAAATGAGAACATTTGATCATAGGTCATACTCATCGTTTAAGCTCAAGTGGGGTTACCACTTTTACATAATGCATTAATGTGTTCACACCATTAGAGTTGCTTTGACTCAATTCTTAGAGTTAAGCTCCCCCTAGATGTGAGATCCCCCTTAGAGGGATGAACTAACCTTGGGTTTTGTCGATGATGACTTCATGTAGGTGTTGAAGATGTAGATGCTCAATGTTGATGTAGATCATTTGGAGCAATCCTTTGGAGTGAGTTGCACTTTCAACTTGCCTACATGGGTTAGTCCCACAAGGAACAAACAAGAATATCCATAGACATAGAGTGATGCACACACAATATGATGTCAATGAAAACATTAGGTTACCTTGTCCCTTGCCTTACCAACAAGAGGGTTTGTGACTCCTTGAACTAGTGCAAGATGTGAAAGTTGATTGCACTTGTTCTTGCCAAAATGATATGAGTGAAGAATGTTGGCGGAGTCACCCTCAAGAACTCTCTAGTTCTTCTTCTTCGGGATCCACATCATCTTGATGGGAATCCTTGGAGTTGTAGTTGTACTTGATGAAGTAGAACTTGACGTAGTCTTGGGGACCCACTTGAACGAGGCTTTAGGTGCTTCTTCAAATGCATCAATCTCTTCTTGAAGCTTGTCATTGCCTTTGTTCTTGTGGTCTTGTGGTGGAAGATCATCTTGAGCTTGTGTCCCCTTGAAGGAAGTAGGATCATACTTCTCTTGTTGAGGAACAAACTTCATCTTAGGGTATTGATCTTCTTCCCACTCAACTCCATTGGCGTTGAACTTTTGTTCAAAACCAACACCTTGATTCTTCCGGTGCCTTCCTTGCTTGCGTACAATTTCCTCGAATTGCTTACTCTCGGCAAGGCTCTTGTAAACACCTTTCTCTATAATTCCCTTCAATAAACTATTTTCTTGCTCAAGTGTAACTTGTCTAAGAGAATCATTAGTAGAATCAAGATAACTACTAGAAGCAACAACATTGGATTTAACATTATTATTGTTACTACTAGAGGAAGTATCTTTCTTGTACTTGTTACTAGACTTGACTTGAGGCATGTAAGTAGATAAGAGTAAACGCTTGGCAATGTAAGAAGAACTTTTCTTACGGAGATCATCATTGATTGCCTTTAAGAACTCATGCTCTTGCTCAAGATTGAGCTTTTCAAAGCATAACTTCTCATGAGCCCTTAAAAGTTCTCGATGATCTTCGAAGATAGTTTCATGAGCCAACTTAAGAGTGTTTAGTTCTTTAGTTAGAAGCTCAATTTTCTCCTTATCATTGTCATTCGTTTGATTAGCATGATTAATTGACGTTTCATCATAGTATTCATCACTAGAGTTGTCAACAAGTAAATCATCATCCACAAGCAAATCATCTTCATCACTATTGAAATCAACATACTCAGGATGTGTTACCTTTGGACCTTTGGCCATGAAGCATCTTCCAATTCCTTCATTTGGTGAATCAAATATGTCGTAGGAGTTGGTTGACACAAGTGCTAGACCGGCAACACCTTCATCTTGAGTATGTTCAGAGTCGGAGTGATAGCTTCTCTCGGAGTGATTGTCGGAGTCGGAGCCGGATACCCATTCACCAACATGAGCTTCATGTCTTTGTTTTGTGTAGCTCCTTGATGACTTGTCCTTCCTTTCCGAATCCTTGCTTCTCCGTGAGGGTCTTCGTTCATAACGATCATCTCTACTCCTCCTCTCTCTTGGTGGTGATTCTTCTCTTTTGCTTCTTCTTTTTGGAGAATCTTCTCTTCTTTTGTAGGGTGCCGCACACTGATTAGAGTAGTGTTCGGGCTTCCCACAATTGTAGCAATTGCGCTCTCGACTAGAAGATCTCTTGTCATGGTAAGACCTTGACTTGGAGCTTCTTTCTTTGCTTCTACTCTTGTAGAATTTGTTGAAGTTCTTCACCATTAAGCTCCATTCTTCATTGAAGGTTTGTTTCTCACTTGAAGATGTGGGGGCTTCACTTGAGGCTTTGTAAGCACCACTTGACTTGTTGTGAAGTTCCTCCTTATCCTTGAGTGACATCTCATGAGCAACAATTCTTCCAATGACTTCTGTTGGCTTGAGATTTTTGTAGTTTGGCATCATTTGGATCAATGTGCACACGATATCATACTTTCCATCCAATGCTCTTAGGATCTTCTTGATGATGAATCTGTCGGTCATCTCTTCACTCCCTAAGCCGGCAATCTCATTTGTGATAAGTGCAAGCCTAGAGTACATTTCAGCGACACCTTCACCATCCTTCATTTTGAACTTGTCAAGCTGACTTTGGAGCACATCCAACTTGGATTCCTTGATGGATTCGGTACCTTCATGCATATCAATCAAAGTATCCCAAATTTCCTTTGCATTCTCAAGACGGCTGATTTATTGAATTCTTCGGGGCACAATCCGTTGAAGATGATATCACATGCTTGAGTGTTGTATTGCAGCATCTTCAATTCTTCCGCATTCGCTTCACGGTTCGGTTCTCTCCCATCAAAGAATCCACCTTGCAAGCCAATACAAATCATTGCCCAAATGGCGGGGTTATGTCTGAGAATATGCATTTTCATCTTATGCTTCCAACTAGCAAAATTAGTACCATCAAAGTAAGGACCTCTACGGTGATAATTTCCCTCGCTAGACGCCATACTCTCCTAGGTTGTGAAACCAAGGCTATGACCACCAAAAGCTATGGGAATCAAAGCAAATGGAGACCAACGCTCTGATACCACTTGTAGGACCTTGAAGTAAGTCTAGAGGGGGGTGATTAGACTACTTGACCAATTAAAAACTTAACCTTTTCCCAATTTTAGAGTTTGGCAGATTTTAGCTATCTTAGGACAAGTCAAGCAATCATCACACAATTCAAGCAAGCATGCCAAGAGTATATAGGCAGCGGAAATTAAAGCATGCAACTTGCAAGAAAGTAAAGGGAAGGGTTTGGAGGATTCAAACGCAATTGGAGACACAGATGTTTTTGGCGTGGTTCCGATAGGTGGTGCTATCGTACATCCACGTTGATGGAGACTTCAACCAACGAAGGGTAACGGCTGCACGAGTCCACGGAGGGCTCCACCCATGAAGGGTCCACGAAGTAGAAACCTTGTCTATCCCACCATGGCCGTCGCCCATGAAGGACTTGCCTCACTAGCGGTAGATCTTCACGAATTAGGCGATCTCCTTGCCCTTACAAACTCCTTGGTTCAACTCCACAATCTTGTCGGAGGCTCCCAAGTGACACCTAGCCAATCTAGGAGACACCACTCTCCAAGAAGTAACAAATGGTGCATTGATGATGAACTCCTTGCTCTTGTGCTTCAAATGATAGTCTCCCCAACACTCAACTCTCTCTCATAGGATTTGGATCTGGTGGAAAGAGGGTTTGAGTGGAAAGCAACTTGGGGAAGGCTAGAGATCAAGATTTATATGGTAGGAATGGAATATCTTGGCCTCAACACATGAGTAGGTGGTTCTCTCTCAGAAATGGTAAGTTGGAAGTGTAGGTTTAGTCTGATGGCTCTCTCCACGAATGAAGAGGAGGTGGAGGGGTATATATAGCCTCCACACAAAATCTAACCGTTACACACAATTTACCAAACTCGGTGGGACCGAATCGTTAAACTCGGTCGGACCGATTTAGTAAACCAAGTGACCGTTAGTGATTTTCGGTGGGACTGATATGCAACTCGATGAAACCGATTTGGTTAGGGTTAGGGCATAATGTAATCTCGGTGAGACTGATTACACAAACTCGGTGAGACCAATTTGGTAATAAGCTTTCCAGAGAGTTGGTCAGGTAAACTCGGTGGGATCGATTTGCTCTTTTCGGTGAGACCGAAATGTTACAAAAAGGAAACGGAGAGTTTACATTGCAATCTCGGTGGGACCGATCGCTCACTTCGGTTAGACCGAAACGTTACGAAGGGAAACAGAGAGATTGCAACCCCATCTCGGTGAGACCGAGATCCCTATCGATAAAACCGATTTGCTTAGGGTTTGTGGCAGTGGCTATGACTTTTGGAATCTGTGGCGCCGGATTGGAAGAATCGGTGTGACCGATTTTGGCTTTGGGTTTAGGTCATTTGTGGATGTGCGAAAGTAGTTGAGGGTTTTGGAGCATATCACTAAGCACATGAAGCAAGATGCTCATTAAGCAACACCTCATCCCTTCTTGATAGTATTGGCTTTTCCTATAGACTCAATGTGATCTTGGATCACTAAAATGTAAAATGAAGAGTCTTGAGCTTTTGAGCTTGAGCCAATCCTTTGTCCTTAGTATTTTGAGGGATCCACTTTCATCATCCATGCCATGCCATTCATTGAGCTTTTCTGAAATAATAGTCTTGGAATAGCATTAGCTCAATGAGCTATATGTTGTTATGAATTACCAAAACCACCTAGGGATAGTTGCACTTTCAATATCAACATAATGTAAAGTAGTAGTGTTATCAACCTCGGCCAGAGATCCTTTCTCGACTCCTTGCGAGAAAGCAATCCCAGAGCCATACTATCCATTTCTCATTGCAATCCAATTCTCATCACAAGTATCCAGTTCTAGTTGTAACGATCGGGATACAACTCCAAGTGTCCGTTACCGTAGGATAGGCTATCGATAGATGTTTTCTTCCCTGCACGGGTGCACCAACTTACCCTCCACGCTCGATTAACTCCGGACGGACACACTTTCCTGGATCATGCCCGGCCTTGGCCAAACAATACGCCGCAACCCGACCTAGGCTTAATAGAGAGGTCAGCACGCCAGACTAAACCTATGCCCCCAAGGGTCATGGGCCATCTCCCAGGGAACTCCTACACGTTGCATGGGCGGCCGGTGAGCAGACCTAGCTACCTCATTAAAACAAGCAGGAGCTTACCAGTCCAACCCGGCGCGCACCGCGCAGTCGCTAACGTCTATTAAGCTTCGGCTGATGCATACGACACAGAACACCCATACTATGCCCACGTTATGGTTAGTGCTATCAGGCCAAAGGCCCCTAGGATCAAATATCCAAATTGTTGTGGATTAGGAACGCACGGTAACAAGCAGATACTCACGAAAGATGTGACCCCGTTGCCCCGTCTCGAGGACTTGCGACAAGGGCTAGGAATGCCCGGCCACGCCTCGTAATTATCTCGCGGGCACCCTCCAGGTCAACCCGTCTCCACATTACTCGCGGGTACCCCTCAGGGTCGACCCGCCTTTCCAAGTAACAGTGGTAAAGTCCAAGTATCCGTGTGTCCAAATGTCAAGGGGAAACCCCAAGGAATCACCCCCGATGAATTCCACTCGATGTAATCATCAAGGTGAACGTAAGAGGAACCACCCCCGAGGTGTTGGGGAATGTAAAAGAAATTCAAAATTTTCTACGCAACACCAAGACCAATCTATGGAGATTCTAGCAACAAGAGAGGTAAGTGCATCTTCATACCCTTGAAAATCGCGATGCGGAAGCGTTACAAGAACGCGGATGAAGGAGTCGTACTCGCAGCGATTCAGATCGTGGTTGATTCCGATCTAAGCGTCGAACAACGGCGCCTCCGCGTTCAACACACGTACAGCCCGGGGACGTCTCCTCCTTCTTGATCCAGCAAGGGAGAGGAGAAGTTGAGGAGAGCTCCGGCAGCACGACGGCGTGGTGGTGGAGCTTGCAGTTCTCCGGCAGGGCTTCGCCAAGCACTACTATGGAGGAGGAGGTGTTGGGGAGGGAGAGGGCTGCGCCAGGGGCAAAAGGTGAAGCTCCCATGCATCTCCCCACTATATATAGGGGTGGAGGGCGTTGGTTTCTTGCCCTCCAAGTCCATTGGGGCGTTGGCAAAGGTGGGAGGAAAGAAATCCCATCATTTCCTTCCCCACAGATTGTTATCCCCCCTTTTTAGGGATCTTGATCCTATCCCTTCGGGATATGATCTTATTCCTTCTAAGGGGGATTCTTGGTGCGCCTTTACCAGGGGTGTGGGGCCTTGCCCCCACTATCCACATTCATGTGGGCCCCCCATGCAGGTGGGCCCCACTCCGGAACCTTCTAGAACCTTCCCGATACAATACCGAAAAATCCCGAACATTTTTCGGTGGCCAAAATAGGACTCCCCATATATAAATCTTTACCTCCGGACCATTCCGGAACTCCTCGTGACGTCCGGGATCTCATCCGGGACTCTAAACAGCATTCGGTAACTGCACACTAATTCCCAAAACAACTCTAGTGTCACTGAACCTTAAGTGTGTAGACCCTACGGGTTCGGGAATCATGCAGACATGACTGAGACAGCTCTCTGGCCAATAACCAACAACGGGATCTAGATAACCATGTTGGCTCCCACATGTTCCACGATGATATCATCAGATGAACCACGATGTCAAGGATTCAAGAAATCCCGTATACAATTCCCTTTGTCAATCGGTATGTTACTTGCCCGAGATTCGATCGTCGGTATCCCAATACCTCGTTCAATCTCGTTACCAGCAAGTCACTTTACTCGTTCTGTAATGCATGATCCCATGACCAACTACTTATTCACATTGTGCTCATTATGATGATGCATTATCGAGTGGGCCTAGTGATACCTCTCCGTCATACGGAGTGACAAATCCCAGTCTTGATTCGTGCCAACCCAATAGACACTTTCGGAGATACCTGTAGTGTACCTTTATAGCCACCCAGTTACGTTGTGACGTTTGGTACACCCAAAGCATTCCTACGGTATCCGGGAGTTGCACAATCTCATGGTCTAAGGAAATGATACTTGACATTTAGAAAAGCTTTAGCAAACGAACTACACGATCTTGTGCTATGCTTAGGATTGGGTCTTGTCCATCACATCATTCTCCTAATGATGTGATCCCATTATCAATGACATCTAATGTCCATGGTCAGGAAACCATAACCATCTATTGATCAACAAGCTAGTCAACTAGAGGCTCACTAGGGACATGTTGTGGTCTATGTATCACACATGTATTACGGTTCCCAGTTAATACAATTATAGCATGAATAATAGACAATTATCGTGAACAAGGAAATACAATAATAACCATTTTATTATTGCCTCTAGGGCATATTTCCAACACTGACTACTAATTCAGGTTCGCGCAAGCGATCCCCTACATGGCGCGCCAAAGATGTCGTGTCTACGACGATCTATGGGACTGGTAAAGGCCCCTTTGCGATTCGACTTGAGAGATCGATGGGCACAAGAGTAGAACTAGCAGAATGCACGAGGTTTTACCCAAGTTCGGGCCGTAGAGGTATCTAATTGACTGTCGAGGTGGAGCGGTGGAGCGGTGGAGGGAACTTGCCGGCCTGGACCTTGCCTGCCAAGAACTTGTCATCTTGGAGCTTGCCGATGCTAAGCTTGCTTGCTCGGCACTTGGGTTTGCTGGATCTGGCCTTGTCGGCAAGATGGAATGAGTCTTGCTGGAGAAGTGGCTTACCAGTATCTTGGTTTTTGCTTGTTGATGTAGCGCTTGCCGGCAAAGATCAATTCTTTGCCGGTGTAGTTGTGCACAGTCATGGCCCATACTCGGAGATTAGTGGAACTCTAGTTCTTACTATACCGACAGCGGGGGAACATTTATCGTCAAAAAGACCAAGTAAAGTTGACCATAACAAATTAAAGAAAAAATTTCATTTTGCTCTCCCTCTAGGGCATATTTCCAACAGTCTCCCACTTGAACTAGAGTCAATAATCCAGTTCACATCACTATGTGATTGTAATGAATCAACACCCATGAGGTTTGATCATATCTCGCTTGTGTGAGAGGTTATTAGTCAACGGATCTGAACCTTTCAGATCCGTGTGTGCTTTGCAAATCTCTATGTCATCTTGTAGATGCAGCTACCACGCTCTATTTGGAGCTATTCCAAATAAATGTTCTACTATACGAATCCGGTTAACTACTCAGAATCATCCAGATTAGTGTCAAAGTTTGCATCGGCGTAACCCTTTACGACGAACTCTTTTACCACCTCCATAATCGAGAAAATTCCTTAGTCCACTAGTTACTAAGGATAACCTTGACCGTTATCCTGTGATCCATTCCTTGATCTCACTTGTACCCCTTGACTGACTCATGGCAAGGAACACTTCAGGTGCGGTACACATCATAGCATATTGTAGAGCCTACGTCTAAAGCATAGGGGACGATCTTCGTCCTTTCTCTCTATTCTTCCGTGGTCAGGTCTTGAGTCTTACTCAATACTCACACCTTATAACACAGCCAAGAACTCCTTCTTTGCCGATCTATTTTGAACTCCTTCAAATAACCCTATATGCTTCCACAAATTCTACATCATTTCTGATCAACAATATGTCAACAACGTATACTCATCAGAAATTCTATAGTGCTCCCACTCACTTCTTTGGAAATACAAGTTTCTCATAAACTTTGTATAAACCCAAAATCTTTGATCATCTCATCAAAGCGTATATTCCATCTCTGAGATGCTTACTCCAGTCCTTAGAAGGATTACTGGAGCTTTGCATACTTGTCAGCATTTTTTAGGATTGACAAAACTTTCTGGTTGTATCACCTACAACCTTTCCTCAAGAAAATCGTCGAGGAAACAATGTTTTGACATCCTATCTGCAAGATTTCATAAATAATGCAGTAACTGGTAATATAATTCCAACAGACTATAGCATCACTACGAGTGAGAAAGTCTCATCGTAGTCAACTCCTTGAACTTGTCGGAAAACATCTTAGCGACAATTCGAGCTTTCTTAATGGTGACACTTACCATCATTGTCCGTCTTCCTTTTAAAATCCATCTGTACTCAACAGCCTTACGACCATCGACTAGTTCTTCCAAAGTCTATACTTTGTTTTCATACATGGATCCTCTCTCAGATTTTATGGCCTCGAGCCATTCGTCGGAATCCTGGCCCACCATCGCTTCTCCATAGCTCGTAGGTTCATTGTTGTCTAGCAACATGACCTCTAAGATAGGATTACATACCAGTCTGAAGTAGTACGCATCCTTGTCGACCTACGAGGTTTGGTAGTGACTTGATCTAAAGTTTCATGATCACTATCATCAGCTTCCACTTCAATTGGTGTAGGCGCCATAGGAACAACTTCCTGTGCCCTGCTACACACTAGTTGAAGTGATGGTTCAATAACCTCATCAAGTCTCCACCATCCTCCCATTCAATTCTGTCAAGAGAAACTTTTCCTCAAGAAAGGACCTGATTCGAGAAACAATCCCTTTTGCTTCCGGATCTGAGATAGGAGGTATACCCAATTGTTTTTGGGTGTCCTATGAAGATGCATTTATCCGCTTTGGGTTCGAGCTTATCAGCCTGAAACTTTTTCACATAAGCGTCGCAGCCACAAACTTTTAAGAAACGACAACTTAGGTTTCTCCAAACCGTAGTTCATACGGTGTCCTCTCAACGGAATTGCGTGGTACCCTATTTAAAGTGAATGCGATTGTCTCTAATGCCTAACCCATAAACAATAGTGTTAATTCGATAAGAGACATCATGGTATGCACCACATCAATAGGGTGCAGTTATGATGTTCCGACACACCATCACACTATGGTGTTCCGGGCGGTATGAGTTGTGAAACAATTTCCACAATGTCTTAATTTTGTACCAAACTCATAACTCACATATTAATCTCTATGATCATATCATAGACATTTTATCCTCTTGTCACGACGATCTTCAACTTCACTCTGAAATTACTTGAACCTTTCAATAATTCAAACTTGTGATTCATCAAGTAAATATACTCAGCATCTACTCAAATCATCTATGAAGTAAGAACATAGCGATATCCACTGCGTGCCTTAACACTCATTGTACTGAACACATCAAAATGTATTACTTCCAACAAGTTGCTTTCTTGTTCCATTTAACTGAAAACGAGGCCTTTCAGTCATCTTGCCCATGTGGTATGATTTGCATGTCTCAAGTGATTCAAAATCAAGTGAGTCCAAACGATTCATCTGCATGGAGTTTCTTCATGCGTGCATACCAATAGACACGGCTCGCATGTCTCAAACTTTTCAAAAACAAGTGAGTCCAATGATCCATCAACATGGAGCTTCTTCATGTGTTTTATACCAATATGACTCAAATGGCAGTGCCACAAGCAGGTTGTACTATCATTACTATCTTATATCTTTTTGGCATGAACATGTGTATCACTACGATCGAGATTCAATAAACTATTCATTTTTGGTGCTAGACCATTGAAGGTATTATTCAAATAAACAAAGTAACCATTATTCCCCTTAAATAAATAATCATATTGCGATAGACATAATCCAATCAAGTCTATGCTCAACGCAAACACCAAATAACAATTATTTAGGTTTAACACCAATCTCGATGGTAGAGGGAGTATGCGATGGTTGATCACATCAACCTTGGAAACACTTCCAACACATATCGTCATCTCACCTTTAGCTAGTCTCCGTTTATTCCACAGCTATTATTTTGAGTTACTAACACTTAGCAACTGAACCGGTATCTATTACCATGGTGCTACTAGGAGTACTAGTAAAGTACACATTAATATAATGTATATCCAATATACTTCTGTCGACCTTGCCTGCCTTCTTAACTACCAAGTATCTAGGGTAATTCTGCTCCAGTGACCGTTCCCCTTATTACAGAAGCACTTAGTCTCGGGTTTGGGTTCAACCTTGGGTTTCTTCACTAGAGCAACAACTAATTTGCCATTTCATGAAGTATCCCTTCTTGCCCTTGCCCTTCTTGAAACTAGTGGTTTCACTAACCATCAATAATTGATGCTCCTTCTTGATTTCTACTTTCGCGGTGTCAAACATCACGAATAGCTCAAGGATCATCATATCTATCCCTGATATGTTATAGTTCATCGCGAAGCTCTAGTAGCTTGGTGGCAGTGACTTTGGAGAACCATCACTATCTCATCTGGAAGATAACTCCCACTCGATTCAAGCGATTGTAGTACTCAGACAATCTGAGCACATGCTCAACGATTGAGCTTTTCTCCCTCAGTTTGTAGGCTTAAGAAGCTTGTAGGAGGTCTCACACCTCTTGACATGGGCACGAGCCTGAAATCCCAATTTCAGCTCTTGGAACATCTCATATGTTCCGCGACGTTTCAAAATGTCTTTGGTGCCTCAATTCTAAACCGTTTAACATTACACACTGAACTATCACGTAGTCATCAAAACGTGTATGTCAGATGTTCGCAACATCCACAGACGACGTTCGAGGTTCAGCACACCGAGCAGTGCATTAAGGACATAAGCCTTCTGCGCAGCAATGAGGACAATCCTCAGTTTACGGACCCAGTCCGCATAATTGCTACTATTAACTTTCAACTAAATTTTCTCTAGGAACATATCTAAGATAGTAGAACTAAAGCGCGAGCTTACGACATAAATTGCAAAGACCTTTTGACTATGTTCATGATAACTAAGTTCATCTAATCAAATTATTTAATGAACTCCCACTCAGATAGGCATCCCTCTAGTCATCTAAGTGATACATGATCCGAGTCAACTAGGTCGTGTCCGATCATCACGTGAGACGGACTAGTCATCATCGGTGAACATCTTCATGTTGATCGTATCTATTATACGACTCATGTTCGACCTTTCAGTCTCTTGTATTCCGAGGCCATGTCTGTACATGCTAGGCTCTTCAAGTCAACCTAAGTGTTTTGCATGTGTAAATCTGACTTACACCCGTTGTATGCGAACGTTAGAATCTATCACACCCGATCATCACGTGGTGCTTCGAAACAACGAACTTTCGCAATGGTGCACAGTTAGGGGGAACACTTTCTTGAAATTTTAGTGAGGGATCATCTTATTTATGCTACCGCCGTTTTAAGCAAATAAGATGTAAACACATGATAAACATCTCATGCAATCAAATATTGACATGATATAGCCAATATCATTTTGCTCCTTTTGATCTCCATCTTCGGGGCGCCATGATCATCATCGTCACCGGCATGACACCATGATCTCCATCATCATGATCTCCATCATCGTGTCTCCATGAAGTTGTCTCGCCAACTATTACTTCTACTACTATGGCTAACGGTTTAGCAATAAAGTAAAGTAATTACATGGCATTATTCAATGACACGCAGGTCATACAATAAATTAAGACAACTCCTATGGCTCCTTCCGGTTGTCATACTCATCGACATGCAAGTCGTGATTCCTATTACAAGAACATGATCAATCTCATACATCACATATATTTCATTCATCACATCCTTTTTGGCCATATCACATCATGCAGCATATGCTGCAAAAACAAGTTAGATGTCCTCTAATTGTTGTTGCAAGTTTTTACGTGGCTTCTATAGGTTTCTAGCAAGAACGTTTCTTACCCACGCCAAAACCACAATGTGATATGCCAATTTCTATTTACCCTTCATAAGGACCCTTTTCATCGAATCCGATCTGACTAAAGTGGGAGAGACTGGCACCCGCTAGCCACCTTATGCAACAAGTGCATGTCAGTCGGTGGAACCTGTCTCATGTAAGTGTACGTGTAAGGTCGGTCCGGGCCTCTTCATCCCACAATACCGTCGAAACAAGATAGGACTAGTAATGCTAAGCATATTGAACAAAAACAACACCCACAACAACTTGTGTTTTACTCGTGCATAGAATCTATGCAATAGACCTAGCTCTGATACCACTGTTGGGGAACGTAGCAGAAATTCAAAATTTTCTATGCAACACCAAGATCAATCTATGGAGATTCTAGCAACAAGAGAGGGAAGTGCATCTTCATACCCTTGAAGATCACGATGCGGAAGCGTTACAAGAACACGGATGAAGGAGTCGTACTCGTAGCGATTCAGATCGCGGTTGATTCCGATCTAAGCGTCGAACAAGGACGCCTCCACGTTCAACACATGTACAACCTGGGGACGTCACCTCCTTCTTGATCCAGCAAGGGGAGAGGAGAATATGAGGGAGAGCTCCGGCGGCACGACGACGTGGTGGTGGAGCTTGCAGTTCTCCGGCAGGGCTTCGCCAAGCACTACTATGGAGGAGGAGGTGTTGGGGAGGGAGAGGGCTGCACCAGGGGCAAGGGGTGAAGCTCCCATGCGTCTCCCCACAATATATAGGGGTGGAGGGCGCTGGTTTCTTGCCCTCCAAGTCCATTGGGGCGTTGGCAAAGGTGGGAGGAAAGAAATCCCATCATTTCCTTCCCCACCGATTGTTATCCCCCCTTTTTAGGGATCTTGATCCTATCCCTTCAGGATATGATCTTATTCCTTCTAAGGGGGGATCTTGGTGCGCCTTGACCAGGGGTGTGGGGCCTTGCCCCCACTACCCACGTTCATGTGGGTCCCCCCATGCAGGTGGGCCCCACTCCGGAACCTTCTAGAACCTTCCCGGTACAATACCGAAAAATCCCGAACATTTTCCGGTGGCCAAAATAGGACTCCCCATATATAAATCTTTACCTCCGGACCATTCTGGAACTCCTCGTGACATCCGGGATCTCATCCGGGACTCCGAACAACATTCAGTAACTGCACACTAATTCCCATAACAACTCTAGCGTCACTAAACCTTAAGTGTGTAGACCCTACGGGTTCGGGAATCATGCAGACATGACTAAGACAGCTCTCTGGCCAATAACCAATAGCGGGATCTGGATACCCATGTTGGCTCCCACATGTTCCACGATGATCTCATTAGATGAACCACGATGTCAAGGATTCAAGCAATCCCGTATATAATTCCCTTTGTCAATCGGTACGTTACTTGCGATCGTCGGTATCCCAATACCTCGTTCAATCTCGTTACCTTGGTTTTACCATTTGCCACCTAAGCCTTTACCCTTGGATTTTCGCGAGCCCGAGGGTCATCTTTATTTTAACCCCCCCCCCCGGGCTAGTGCTCCTTCGAGTGTTGGTCCGAACTGAGTAGACTGCGGGGCCACCTCGGGGAAACTTGAGGGCTGGTTTTACTCATAGGATGTCTCATCCGGTGTGCCTTGAGAACGAGATACGTGCAACTCCTATCGGGATTTGTCGGCACATCGGGCGGCTTTGCTAGTCTTGTTTTACCATTGTCAAAATGTCTTGCGAACCGGGATTCCGAGACTGATCGGGTCTTCCCGGGAGAAGGTATATCCTTCATTGACCGTGAGAGCTTGTGATGGGCTAAGTTGGGACACCCCTGCAGGGTATATTATCTTTCGAAAGCCATGCCCGCGGTTATGTGGCAGATGGGAATTTGTTAATGTCCGGTTGTAGAGAACTTGACACTTGACTTCATTAAAATGCATCAACCGCGTGTGTAGCCGTGATGGTCTCTTCTCGGCGGAGTCCGGGAAGTGAACACGGTTTGGGTTATGTTTGAACGTAAGTAGTTTCAGGATCACTTCTTGATCACTTCTAGCTTCTCGACCGATGTGTTGCTTCTCTTCTCGCTCTCACTTGCGTATGTTAGCCACCATAAATGCTTAGTGCTTGCTGCAGCTCCACCATATTACCCCTTTTCCTACCCATGAGCTTAAATAGTCTTGATCTCGCGGGTGTGAGATTGCTGAGTCCCCGTGGCTCATAGATTCTACCAAAACAGATGCAGGTGCCGAGGATACCAGCGCAAATGGCGCAACCGAGCTCAAGTGGGAGTTTTATGAGGACCTTGGTCGTTACTATGTTTCGTTTCCAGATGATCAGTAGTGGAGCCCAGTCGGGACGATCGGGGATCTAGCATTTGGGGTTTTCTTCTTTTCATTTGGATTTGACAGTAGCCGGTCTATGAGTGTATTTTGAATGATGTATGAATCTTATTTATGTATTGTGTGAAGTGGCGATTGTAAGCCGACTCTCTTTATCCCATTCTTGTTCATTACATGGGATTGTGTGAAGATGACCCTTCTTGCGACAAAACCGTCATGCGGTTATGCTTCTAAGTCATGCTTTGACATGTGGGAGATATAGCCGCATCGTGGGCATTATATGTACAAAGCTCGTTGTTGAGGCCAATCATACAAGAGGGTGACAAGAGTTCATGATATCACCTTGTCAGGTGCGGGAATAATTGCCTTGGTGACCATTGTCCATGCAGTTGATTCTCCATTGCCACCTCTAGATCCCGTCGATCCTTGGATTCCATGAGATGTATCTCTGCTTATCTTCATTTGCATGGCTCATGATGTTGTTGAATCCTTACTTTCCTTAGGTATATCTGCTCGATTACTGTCGCATCTCATATGGGGACTATGTGACTGGGGATGCATGCTCACCATATATAAGAATAATATGCCGCCGAACACTCGATCCTTGCGGCAGGCATATGTTTTGACTGCATTGTACCTCTGACAAAATTATTGCAAATCTGATCCTTGAACTGTACTGTCATATACTGCCAACTCACCGCATAATTTCTGAGGACGGTGCAATAGTGTGGTACTGACACGGACTGAGGGGCTTACGAGAGAAGCCCTCCGAGTAGCTTGCTGAGGAAGACTCGTTAGCTCCAGTTCGAAGCTTTTGTCTGGGTAGCGTGTAGAGGAAGTCTCGGTAGCTCACACACGAAGCTTGGCATGAGTATTGCTAGAGAAGCCTCGGTTCCATACTTGAGAAGCTTCTCTTCTAGTTGCTCATTGAGAAAGATTTAATTCCTTCTGTCAGAAGCCTTTACTGAGGTATCTTGCTGTGAAAGACGAGGTATCGTGGGCCGGAAACTGTTCACATATCATGCTGAGGAAAATTGAGGAGCGTTGCACCATTAATTTCTTCTGATAACGTGCGAAAGAATACTGGTTTTCCATATCCAAAACTTCATACTGATATGCAGACTGAAATCCATACACAAGTCCATAATATTCTATTGATCTTGCAACTGACTTGTCTTTTTGCTGGCTGAATCATATTGATGTGAGGATTTTGCACTGATGTAGACTCGATGCTGATAATCAATCCAAGGCACCTTTGGTATTCTGAGCAGATATTAATACCATAAGGTAGTTGACTGGGCATACCATACTGTTCAGCTGAGCCCTTCCAAATATTTGAAGTCCTTATTGCTTTTTCAAGTCCGGTGTCGGTTGATGAGCAACTCTTTATAGGGGAAAAATAATGTAACACCGGGGCCCAAAAATAAAGAAGCAAAAGAAAACTCAACTAAAAAAAAGCACACAACAACAATCAATTCACACACAATCAAAGTCACATATTACTGCTAGTCACACAATATGCATGCCTACTTAAGCACACAAATTTCACGGAATCTCCGATACTACGATCTAGCATGCTGCGACGATGTGCACGAGGGAGAATAAATGTGTTGAAGAATTGGCGTAAACGTCGCTACACCAAGTGCTAGCTTAGCCAGGTAGCACCCAGGACTAGCTCGGAGGCGAGGACGTACTTGATAACTATGTAGTGGGACACAAATGTCGCTACCACATCACCATCAAGCAGACGGAAAATGATTCGTACTTGTCTAAGAAATAAGGATAGCGGGGAAAAACTAAGGCTGCCGACATTGCCCTTTCTTGATAACTAAGATCATTAAGGGTTGTCAACACGACAAAATAAAAGAAGGATCCGGGATAGAATCATGTCTATCACCGATATGATAGGCGGGGCTGAAAGAAAGACATCGGCGCGATACATGAGCACCATTTTTGCAAACAGTGTCAGGATCACTTGGCATCACTCAGCTGGGACAGAAATGACACCAAACACCGAAGGAAAACAGAAACTGGAGAAATGATGAGGGTGAGCTATAGTGGATCCGAACCAATACCATCTACACTCACCAGATAAAACCGTTAGCAGAAATACTAAGGCTACATGCATGCTATGCAGCAACCAAATGCAATAAACAAGCCAGACTCTATTCTATCGATTTCTATCAATTTCTACCGCTCGCATTGACTAGGGCGTCCTACATCCAGACCTGCTCTGATACCAAGCCTGTGGCACCCCAGCTCAGAGAAATCGGAATGCCCCGTATTCCAGCCTAGAGATCAAGGAGAAGTCTTCTGGAATACGATACTGCTTGACATAGAACGAATCAACTCTTATTACAAAGGATAATTACACAGGTCTAATGTTACATAGGATCACATCGGTACGATGACACTACACCTGCGATACTACACTTGCTCTATCCTAGGAGCGAAACAACTCATAGTAGCAGAAATCTTCTAGTAGCGGAACAACGACGAAGGTGGTGAACTCCACTCTACAGGGACTCTGGCTGGGACACAATCTAGCTCGCACACGCGGACTCCTCGACAAGAAACCAATCAAACATGGCATCACCTGCAATCTGGCATGACACGCCAAGTTAGTACATTGAATGTACTTGCAAGCTCACAACAACCAAAAACATCAAGGCAAGACAACAACATAGCAATAAGCAGATTAATAAAGGAACATCTACATGATACGAAAGCAACTACTGAGCCTGATATGAAACTACTACTAAACTGATAAACCACCATCTCAGAGCTCAATAACCATCTCACGCTTGGTTAACCGACCTAGCAATATACCATCTTGATCACCTTGTGATCTGCACCTCCACGTGATCACCGCATGACCACATCGTAAACTGAATGATCATCCTCAAGATCATTTCAACATCATCATCATCATCCTGCCAAACTGTCACAACTCATCATATTAGTCCTATAAAAGTCATTCCGTCACGTGAGTGTTGATCGAACGGTGTGACCTAGTACGAACTTGTGCCCATGACCGAGGACGCGACTATCGATAGACTAAACACACACACTCTGTAGAGGTAGCGCACTTTACCCACACCACAGAACCCATGTCCTCGCACTCCTATTCAGGTGGACCAATGGCGTTCCGATAAAACTGACCTACTGTCATGACACTCTCCCGGCTACTCCGACGACCCCCCCTTTGGTTTCAGACCTGGGTGGCCCCGTGCCTACCAAATGCATCAACGGCCACCGCCGTGGCAAAACAAAAACGGTCCCAAACAGGGACAAGCCGGCTACAACAACTACGGGCACATAAGGTTATGTCTGCTTACCTGATCAGGGTAACGCACACCCATAACCTTCCCTAGTGGGAGGCACTAGTGAGAGGCATGACAATAGACCACATTAGGGCCTTCCCATAAAGGAAAATGTGGTTGCACTAGAGAAAGCCTGGTTCGATGGCACCTGGCCAACTTAATGATGGAATTTAACCACAAGCAATATAACTGATACTCCGATATCATCTATCAACCTGATATCCAAGTCATAGCCATATCCAACAAATAATCTCAGGCATAACCAAGTCATAACATAATACTTCGAGGCAACATGACACTACTATCATGATGAATCCAAGAACGATAATGCTACTACCCCAATAGCAAGAACTAGCTATCCAGCTAAGATCCAGATGCAAGCATCATCTCCGAAAATAATACTACAAAGCAACATACCAACTACCATACCAAAAATAATCATACTATCCACTAATAATCCAAAAGCAACATGACATCCACATAAGCTGCAAAATATTAGCCCTAGAACTCCAAGCAACATCATGGCAATAAATAGTTCAACACAACTCCGAGAAAATGCCATGAACAAATCACAAGTAGCTAAAACAATATTTTAAACAAGTTCAAATAATTTAAACCATGTCACTGCATTACAGTGACGCAAATGGGGGGTGTGGCTTGCCTGGGGTGGAAGGATTCATCGGAAGAAGGTGCGAGAAACTTGCGAAAATAATCACCGGAAAATGTTCTCTCTTGGAGGGGGCTGAATAAGGGCAGGGGCAAAATGGTCATTTTTAGAATGTCAAACATGGTGAAAATGATTCTATCTGAGTGGTCTCAACGAAACAGAGAAGTGGGCTTTCGAATCACGTGTATCGGAGTTGCGAGCAAAAAGATAAAAGGGTTTGACTGCCAGGGACCTATCTATAAAAAATTATCCACAAATCAGTCCTTGACCGGAAACACAGAAAACGTATTTGGCAGAATACGCTTTCCAGAATAGGAAAGCGCATTCCTGGCTTATGTCGTACGAAAATACGTTTTCCTAATAGGAAAATGCACTACCGCGAATATGCTTTCAGTTACTCCAGCTGGCAGGCGCGGGGTCGGGCCGTGAGCCACTGACGTGTGGGGACGGGGGTCCACGCACTTGGTCAACTCCTTCTTCCTCCCGCGCCTGATGATGACAGAGGCAAGGCGAGGCCAACCGCCCCAACGATGAGTCCCGGCAACTTCGGCCATCTCCCGCAGAGCTCAGCACACTGGCGTGCTCGGGAAGAAGCGTCGAATCTGATGGCATGGGGCACGGACACCGAGGAGCACCGAGGCGAAGGCAGTCTCGAGGATGGTGGATGGAGGTTTCAAGCGTCGGTGGACTTGGCATTCCAAGCCATCCGAGGAGTAGGAGGAGATGCGGGGAGGCTCGCCTGGGTTCGGGTGGATCTAGGGTGAGGTTGGGAGGGAGGGGGGCTCGGTTGGAGAGGATTTAGGAGGAAGAGGTCGTCGTCCATGGAGGCAATGGCGATCACAGAGAGCTCTTTGAGCTCGGGAGAGTAGCGGGGCGGGGTCCTGGTAGGTGGAGGAGACGAGTGGTGAAGAGAGGCAGGGTCCAGGAGGCCTTATATAGGCGCGAGGCGAGGTACCAAGTTGTCGTCGCTGCGGACGCGTGTGCACACACCCGAGCTCGACGGTAGATGACTCTGAGGAGCAACGGAGGAGCTCATGGGGTGGAGGAGGCCAAGAGGGAGCAGAGGAAACAGACGAGAGAGGCTCGGAGACAAACCGGACACTATGCGCCCGTGGCGCTCGACGTCTAGCTCCGACGAGGAGGCTTCAAGAGGGGGCAGGGGGTCGAGGGTGATGTGAGAGAGGAGGGGAGTTAGGTCGGCATGCCCAGACGCACAGGAACCGTTGATGCCGAGCTGGCCGATGCGTCCCAACACCCAGAGCGCGGCCAACGCTGCCAGAGCATGTGCACAGACGTGCAAACGACGCGGTCACCACTATGGCCGGCAAGGAGCAGATGCAAGAGGCAGGGAGACATTGTCCAGAGTGTTGTCTTTCCATCATAAGGGTTGTGGGAGTTGATGGATCATCAAAAGAAGCCAAGGTGGGAAGTGTAGCATGGCTGCAAGTTTGCTGCATCAAACTTGGAGGGGTACTGGTGATCAAGAGGGAGCTGACTAGGATCAAAGAGTTTGTCTAGAGTGTTTGTCTTAGGAAAGACTACAATCCTGGAGGTTTAGAGAAGAAATGGACCACAAATGACTAGGGTTGCTTTATAAGTGCCATTATAGTCCAAAAACTTGATCAATATGATGCACTCACATGGAGTGATTAAATGGGATGGCACTTGGCAAAGCCTCATGATATGGACATATAAAGATGTTGTAAAAAGCTCATACCAAATGGGTTCACCAAAATGGTACTTGCTTCACAAACATCATTTCTGTCCAGAAACTTGGAATAATTTTGGTGATCAAATGGCTCAATGAAATGATCCCAAATTGGGTGGAGAGATGTTTTAGGGGTAGCAGCATGTTCTGGTAATTTATCAGAATGTTTGAAGCAATATAAAATACACTTGCTTCACAACCTGAAAAAATTGCCAGAATCAAACATTTGGTCATGTGCTCACATAGATGATTGGATGGGGCTGCAAAATGGGTGGAGGGGGGGGGTATTATGAGCACATGAAGGAGTGTGCAAAAGTTCAACTCATTTGGATACTCCTAGCTTGTACTTTCTTCACAAAGCCTTCTGTCTGACAGAAACTTTGAAAAATCACTGAGGGAGATTGGCTAGGCAAATAAAGTTGAATTTGTGCATGAGGCACTTATTTGGATATATAAGCATGCCCAAAAGGTTTGGGAGCAACTAGGAAAATATAAATGACACTTCCTTCACAAAGTGCCATTCAGGACAGAATAGAAAAAGGAATATTGGGGAATTATTTTTGAACTGGAATGAAATGTTTGGGCATGTTTGAGCAATATATGACCCAAAGGGATTATGAGAATTATTTGGGAATTTTTGGATGGACAAAAATATAGGTTGCTTCACAACCTAAGGCAATTGAGGTTATTACCTTAATGAAAAAGGAATTTTCCCCAAGAAAAAGAATATTGGGATTTGGGCTAGGATGGAAATGACATGGTCTTGGGATGAGTTTGAGGGTGATGAGCCACTTTAGAGGAGAAATGAGATTGATTTCCCAGGTGGCAAGGCCACAGAACCACTCCAAAAAGAAAAACAAAGCAAAAACCAAATAAATCAAAAGAAAAAGAAAAGGGCCAAAAGCCAGGCTGTTACACTACATGCTTCTAGCAAGAACCGTACTCACCTACGGCATTAAAACCACAATGGTGATTTATCAAGTTTGTTGTTTTAACCTTCAGAAGGACCAGTCGTAGTCAAATTCGATTCAACTAAGGTTGGAGAAACAGACACCCGCCAGCCACCTTTATGCAAAACTAGTTGCATGTCTGTCGATGGAACCGGTCTCATGAACGTGGTCATGTAAGGTTGGTCCGGGCTGCTTCATCCAACAATACCACCAAATAAAATAAGACATTGCTGGTAAGCAGTATGATGATCACCGCCCACAACTCTTTCTAGTCGTGCATATCATCTACGCATAGATCTGGCTCGGATGTCACTGTTGGGAAACGTAGCATGCAATTTCAAAAAATTCCTACGCTCATGCAAGATCTATCTAGGAGATGCATAGCAACGAGAGGGGGAGAGTGTGTCCATTTACCCTCGTGGAACGAAAGCAGAAGTGTTTACTTAACACGGTTGATGTAGTCGAACGTCTTCTTGTTCCGACCGATCGAGTACCGAACGTACGGCACATTCGAGTTCTGCACACGTTCAGCGTGATGACGTCCCTCGAGCTCTTGATCCAGCAGAGGGTCGAAGGAGTAGATGAGTTCCGTCGGCACGACGGCGTGGTGATGGTGATGGTGATGTGATCCGCGCATGGCTTCAAAAATAGATCATACTAAACTTTTATTCAACTAAATCACAAAATAACTAAGGATCGAACTAAAATTGGTAAAGGTAATAAAAGTGATGGAGATACGATACTGGGGCACCCCCCCAAGTTTGGCACAAGCCAGGGGGAGTGACCATACCCGTGTACTCAAGTCTCCTTTGGTGGGGAAGATGATGATGGTAATGGTGATGAGGTGGTAGCGTTCTTCTTCTTCAGCTTACAACTGAGAATGAAATTTTCCTCCTTCATGCCATCGATCTCCTACTCAAGCTTTAATATCTTTTCACATAATGCTTGCTTGTTTTCCTGCAGAAGATGAAAAGGGACAAACTGGATCTTAGGTTTCTTTGCTTTATTAGGGAGACTTGACTTCTTGAATTCCACGTTCATGTCCCCAGGTTGAGGTAGTGGGACTTATTCTTCATCAGAGCTTGTCTCTTCCTTTCCCTTCAAGTCATAATCTTCTGCTTCCTCCGTGGTCCAACCGTGATGCTCCACATCCCCATAGACCTCTTGGGGTATGCGATATGGCCATCAACGTAGCTCTCTCCATCCAAATGTTGATACGACATATTTTCAGATCTGTCAGGAAAGCAGCACGAAACAAGAACATAGGATTTTTGTACGATGCGGTGGTCAAATCGTTAGGGGTATATATAAAGATTTTTTAATCTCGGGAAACAAGCATATGGAAGGAAAACGGAGTCGGGGCATGACCCACCAGGGCACGCCAGGAAGGGCAGGCGCGCCTTGGTGTATCGTGGACACTTCAGTGTCCATGACTAGTGGAGTACTTGTGTCCCACGTTCATGGGGTGGTAACTGTCACCCCACTATCCTCCCCGCTCCAGGTGCTTTTGCCACGTGTATTGCATGTATTGCGCGGGGTTGGTGGCGGATGCGGAGGACACGGGAATGGGCGTCATGGCAGAAAGCCAGGCACCATGGATTGGAGCAGAGGGTCGGCCATGATTCTTCGAGTCGTTATTGGCGAGGGGGAGCCAGACTGGTCGAACGGGGCGGCAACCCTCCTCGGAAAAATCTGGCTTCCTTCCCTACTTGCCTATAAAAGGGGACGCTCGGCGAGACGCTTTTTCGCATCTCCTTTCCTTTCCATCCGTGCAGTAGCCCCCCGCCTATCATGGCGAGAGGTCGATGGTCCGGCCCTGCTCTGGTGGCAACGAGAACTTTTGCTCGACAGCATCTCCCTCCTCCCTTCGAGGATGGGGGGTGGAGCCCTTTGCGAGAGGAGGTGGGAGGGGGTGAGGCCGAGGTCGTCATGGCGCACGGGGCCGAGGAGGACGGGGTGGTGCTCTGATCGCGCCCCCACCGGCCGCCCCTCCCCCAATGGAAGGTACGTCGGAGACCAGCCTCTGGAGTTCGTCATTAGGCTATATAAGCCTCCGCACGGCCGCCTGATAACCCACAAGTGTAGGGGATTGCAACAGTTTTCGATAAGTAAGAGTGTCAAACCCAACGAGGAGCTAAAGGTAGAATAAATATTCCCTCAAGTTCTATCGACCACCAATACAACTCTACGCACGCTTGATGTTTGCTTTACCTAGAACAAGTATGAAACTAGAAGTACTTTGTACGTGTGATAGGATAGGTTTGCAAGATAATAAAGAACACGTAAATAAAAAGTAGGGGCTCTTTAGATAAAGATGCAATAAAGTAAATATAGCGAGTGTGGAAAAGTGGTGGTAGGAGTTGTGGAATTGTCCCTAAGCAATTGACTATGTTACTAGACCGGTAATCACAATTGACATTCTATTTGAGGGAGAGGCATAAGCTAACATACTTTCTCTACTTGGATCATATGCACTTATGATCGGAACTCTAGCAAGCGTCCGCAACTAATAAAGATTCATTAAGGTAAAACCTAACCATAGCATTAAAGTATCAAGTCCCCTTTATCCCATATGCCAACAATCTACTTACTCGGGTCTGTGCTTCTGTCACTCACGCCACCCACCATAAGCAAATCATAAACATATTGCAAACCCTACATCGGGAATCCCTCACGCTTGCGCAACACGGAGAGCACCATAGGACATCACCAATAATAAAACATGCAACTCAAACCAATCACGATCATCAATTAACCCATAGGACAAAACGGATCTACTCAAACATCATAGGATAGCCATACATCATTGGGAAATAATATATAGCGTTGAACACCATGTTTAAGTAGATATTATAGCGGGTAAGAGAGAGGTTACACCGCTGCATAGAGGGGGGAAGAGTTGGTGATGAAGGCGGTGAAGTTGTTGGTGAAGATCGCGGTGATGATGATGGCCTCCAGCAGCGCTCCGGCGCCACCGAAAGCAAGGGGGAGAGAGCCCCCCTTCTTCTTCTTCTTCTTCTTCCTTGACCTCCTCCCTAGATGGGAGAAGGGTTTCCCCTCTGGTATTTGGCTCCCATGGCTTGGGAGGGGCGAGAGCCCCTCCGAGATTGGATCTATCTCTCTGTTTCTGCGTTCTCAGATTCTACCCTTCACCGTTTCTTTAATATCCGGAGATCTGTAACTCCGATTGGGGTGAATCTTTCGCCTAGATTTTTCTCATAAAATTAGCTTTCTTGAGGCAAAAGAAGGGTATCAACCGCCTTACCGGTGTCCCACGAGAGTACCAGGCGTGCCCGGGGGTGTGGGCGCGCCCCTGTCTCGTGGCCACCTCGGACACCGTTTCGCGTTGATTCTTCCTCCGGAAAATCCCAAATATTCCAAAATAATTCTCTGTCCATTTTTATCCTGTTTGGACTCCATTTGATATTTGTTTTCTGCGAAACATAAAACATGCAGCAAACAGGAACTGGCACTGGGCACTGGATCAATATGTTAGTCCTAAAACTAGTATAAAAAGTTGCCAAAAGTATATGAAAGTTGAAGAACTGGCACCGGGCACTGGATCAATATGTTAGTCCTAAAAATAGTATAAAAAGTTGCCAAAAGTATATGAAAGTTGAAGAATATTGGCATGGAACAATAAAAAATGATAGATACGACGGAGACGTATCAGCATCCCGAAGCTTAATTCCTGCTCGTCCTCGAGTAGGTAAAGGATAAAAAAGATATTTTTTGATGTGGAATGCTACCTAGCATAATCTTGATCATATGTCTAATCATGGCATGAATATTAAGACACGAGTGATTCAAAGCAATAGTCTATCATTTGACATAAAAAACAATAATACTTCGAGCGTACTAATAAAACAATCATGTCTTTTCAAAACAACAAGGCCAAAGCAAGCTTATCCCTACAAAATCATATAGTTTGGCCATGCTTCATTTTCGTCACACAAAAAGCTCCCATCATGCATAACCCCGATGACGAGCCGAGCAATTGGTTCATACTTTTTAACGCGCTTCAGCTTTTTCAACCCTCACGCAATACATGAGCGCAAGCCATGGATATAGCACTATAGGTGGAATAGAATATAATGGTGGAGGTTTATATGGAGAAGACAAAAAAGGAGAAAGTCTCACATCGACGTGGCTAATCAACGGGCTATGACTAACCATGTGAATGAGCAATTCCTGTCATCTCTCTAAATTGATATAAATGAAGCAAGAGAGTTTATTCTTTCTACAATAGATATGCCCACGCTCTAACAAATATAAATGAAGCAAAAGAGCATTCTACAAATGGCATTTTTCTATGTGAAGAGAAACAGGCAATCCAAACTTCAAATGATATAAGTGAAGCACATGAAGCATTCTATAAGGCCATACTCAAAAGATTTAAGTGAAGTGCAATGAGCATTCTGTAAATCAACCAAGGACTATATCATACCAGCATGGTGCATAAAAGAAAAGTAAAAAGTAAATGCAAAAGACTCTCCAAGACTTGCACATAATGCATGAACGAAACGAATCCGAAAACATACCGATACTTGTTGAAGAAAGAGGGGATGCCTTCTGGGGCATCCACAAGCTTAGACGCTTGAGTCTCCTTGAATATTTACTTGGGGTGCCTTGGGCATCCCCAAGCCTGAGCTCTTGCCTCTCTTCCTTTTCCTCATATCGAGACCTCCTCGATTAGACACTTCATCCACAGAAAACTTCAATAGAAAACTCGGTAAGATCGGTTAGTATAATAAAGCAAATCACCACTCTAAGTACTGTTGCAAACCAATTCATATTTTATTTTTGGATTTTTTCTACTGTAACATAACTTTTTCATGGCTTAATCCACTAATATAAATTGATGGATTCATCAAAACAAGCAAACTATGCATCAAAAACAGAATCTGTCAAAAACAGAACAGTCTGTAGGAATCTGAACATCCACGATACTTCTGGTACCCCAAAAATTATACCAAAATTAGGGAAAATAAAAAAGTTCTACAGAAATACAGTGCAGAAGGAATCATAACCAATTGACGTTCTAGTTAAAAATGTAAAATCATGCACTACAACCAAAGTTTCTGTCCTGCACCGTACAAACCAACAAGCATTGTAAACATCCTAAAGGCAAACCTTGGCACATTATTTTTATAATACAATGGAATTATACAAGGGCATAATTATTTTTGATGAAAAGTTTCTGTAATCAAGATTCACAAAGTTTCTGTGAGCATGAACAAAGTTCAAGGAGCTCTCCCACTTCAACAATGCTTGTCTCTCTCACTTTCACTTTCCTTTTTGAAAAGTTTTTAGGTTCCCCTCTTTATTTATTTTTTGTTTTTAGACTATATGAAAGCACTCAACAGAAATAAATGACTCTCTAAAACTTCCAGGTTGTCTCCCTGGAAGCGCTTTCTTTAAATCCATTAAGCTAGGCATTTAGTGCTCAAGTAATGAATCCATCCGGATCCTAAGGTATATCAAAGCTAATTTTAATTAACAATGATTTTTAATTTAGTAGTGAGCACAAAGTAACATACATCATGCAACAATGAAGTCTAACTCTCTTCCTATGCATCGACATGTCATAAAAGAACAATTCATGCACACCAAGTAAAGGCCAATGCATAGTATAATCAGTTTCTTGCAATTCTATCGTGTTGGAAACATAAAGAGGCGAGATGTAGTTCCTCTCTCATAATAATTGCAAGTAGGAGAAGCAAGCACATGCATATTATATCTATCAAAATCATCATATGTAGTAGTAAAACGCAACCCATCAATATAATCCTTAATAAGCATAAACTTCTCTGATATAATGTAATAGGGAGAATTCAAACAGATAATAGGACTATCATGCATGGGTGCAATAGCAACAATTTCATGTTTAACATAAGGAACTATAGAAAGTTCATCTCCATAAGCATAATTCATATTGGCATCTTGGCCACAAGCATAACAAGCATCATCAAAAAGGGATATTTCAAACAAATTCAAGGGATCATAGCAATCATCATAGCAATCATCCTTCGGTAAGCACGAAGGGGAATTAAACAATGTATGAGTTGAAGAGTTACTCTCATTAGAAGGTGGGCACGGGTGATCAATCCACTCTTCCTCCTTTTGTCTTCGCTCTCCTCATCATGTTTTTCATCCAATGAGCTCACAGTTTCATCACTTTCTTCTTCCATAGCTTCCTGCAAAATATTATTCTCTTCTTGGACAGCGGAGAATTTCTCAATAAATGCATTAATATAGTAATTGTATTCATAATTTTCATAGCAGTATCTAAGTATAGCAAGATTTTCAGGCCTATAAACATCATCATCATCTAAAGCTTCATACTTTTCAAACAAAGATTCAATTTCATAAGCAGCCTTAAAAGCAACACATTCTTCAATTTGTTCAACATCATAGTAATCATATATACCATTAGCATAAGAAGCTAAGGTTTCATTATCATTAAATTTGCATGAAAAGGGAAGGTGTGGAGCCTTCATCCTAGAGCAACAAGTAATATCATATCTCAAGCATAGATCTCGAGCATAACAACGCAACATAATAAATTGATCCCATAATAGTTTCCCTTTTTGTATCAAGCGATAATCCCTAAAGTATTCACGTTGATCCAACGTGTCTCCCATTATAAAGTTGAATGGGGTTTTCTCATGATTATCAAAGTAGTACATAATATCTTCCACAAAGTGAGAATTGAGGGTTTTAGGAGTTACCCCATCTCTATGAGTAGCAAGTACACCTAATTTTTTTGGTATTTCGTGTTCCATATCCATAACTAAAGATAGAGAACAACTTAGAACAGCAAATAAAAATTACTTAGTGATAAAGCAAACAAGCACACACGATAATATTCACCCCACGCTATGACTCCCCGGCAACGGCGCCAGAAAAAGGTCTTGACAACCCACAAGTGTAGGGGATCGAAACAATTTTCGATAAGTAAGAGTGTCGAACCCAACGAGGAGCTAAAGGTAGAATAAATATTCCCTCAAGTTCTATCGACCACCGATACAAATCTACGCACGCTTGACGTTCACTTTACCTAGAGCAAGTATGAAACTAGAAGTACTTTGTAGGTGTGATAGGATAGGATTGCAAGATAATAAAGAACACGTAAATAAAAAGTAGGGGCTATTTAGATAAAGATGCAATAAAGTCTATATAGCGAGTGTGGAAAAGTGGTGGTAGGAGTTGCGGAATTGTCCCTAAGCAATTGACTATCTTACTAGACCGGTAATCACTATTGCAATTCTATTTGAGGGAGAGGCATAAGCTAACATACTTTCTCTACTTGGATCATATGCACTTATGATTGGAACTCTAGCAAGCGTCCGCAACTACTATAGATTCATTAAGGTAAAACCCAACCATAGCATTAAAGTATCAAGTCCCCTTTATCCCATATGCAAACAACCTACTTACTCGGGTCTGTGCTTCTGTCACTCACGCCACCCACCATAAGCAAATAATAAACATATTGCAAACCCTACATAGGTAATCCCTCACACTTGCGTCACACGGAGAGCACCATAGGACAGCACCAATAATAAAAAATGCAACTCAAACCAATCACGATCATCAATTAACCCATAGGACAAAACGGATCTACTCAAACATCATAGGATAGCCATACATCATTGGGAAATAATAAATAGCGTTGAGCACCATGTTTAAGTAGATATTACAGCGGGTAAGAGGGAGGTTACACCGCTGCATAGAGGGGGGAAGAGTTGGTGATGAAGGCAGTGAAGTTGTTGGTGAAGATCGCGGTGATGATGATGGCCTCCGGCAGCGCTCCGGCGCCACCAGAAGCAAGGGGGAGAGAGCCCCCTTCTTCTTCTTATTCTTCCTTGACCTCCTCCCTAGATGGGAGAAGGGTTTCCCCTCTGGTATTTGGCTCCCATGGCTTGGGAGGGGCGAGAGCCCCTCCGAGATTGGATCTATCTCTCTGTTTCTGCGTTCTCAGATTCTACCCCTTCACCGTTTCTTTAATATCCGGAGATCCGTAACTCCGATTGGGGTGAATCTTTCGCCCAGATTTTTCTCATAAAATTAGCTTTCTTGCGGCAAAAGAAGGGCATCAACCGCCTTATGGATGTCCCACGAGAGTACCAGGCGTGCCCGGGGGTGTGGGCGCGCCCCCTTTCTCGTGGCCACCTCGGACACCGTTTCGCGTTGATTCTTCCTCCGGAAAATCCCAAATACTCCAAAATAATTCTCCGTCCATTTTTATCCTGTTTGGACTCCGTTTGATATTGGTTTTCTGCGAAACATAAAACATGCAACAAACAGGAACTAGCACTGGGCACTGGATCAATATGTTAGTCCTAAAAATAGTATAAAAAGTTGCCAAAAGTATATGAAAGTTGAAGAATATTGGCATGGAACAATCAAAAACTATAGATACGACGGAGACGTATCAGCATCCTGAAGCTTAATTCCTGCTCGTCCTCGAGTAGGTAAAGGATAAAAAAGATATTTTTTGATGTGAAATGCTACCTAGCATAGTCTTGATCATATGTCTAATCATGGCATGAATATTAAGACACGAGTGATTCAAAGCAATAGTCTATCACTTGACATAAAAAAAATAATACTTCGAGCGTACTAATAAAACAATCATGTATTTTCAAAACAATAAGGCCAAAGCAAGCTTATCCCTACAAAATCATATAGTTTGGCCATGCTTCATTTTCGTCACACAAAATGCTCCCATCGTGCATAACCCCGATGACGAGCCGAGCAATTGGTTCATACTTTTTAACGTGCTTAAGCTTTTTCAACCCTCACACAATACATGAGCGCAGGCCATGGATATAGCACTATAGGTGGAATAGAATATAATGGTGGAGGTTTATATGGAGAAGACAAAAAAGGAGATAGTCAAACATCGACGTGGCTAATCAACGGGCTATGGAGATGCCCATCAATTGATGTCAATGCGAGGAATAGGGATTTCCATGCAACGGATGCACTAGAGCTATAAGTGTATGAAAGCTCAAACTGAAAACTAAGTGGGTGTGCATCCAACTTGCTTGCTCATGAAGACCTAGGGCATTTGAGGAAGCCCATCGTTGAAATATACAAGCCAGGTTCTATAGTGACAAATTCCCACTAGTATATGAAAGTGACAACATAAGAGACTCTCTATATGAAGAACATGGTGCTACTTTGAAGCACAAGTGTGGAAAAAGGATAGTAACATTGCCCCTTTTTTTCTTTTTGGGTGGGCTTCTTTGGCCCCCTTTTTTATTTAGGCTTCTTTGGCCTTTCCCTTTTTTTCTTTTTCTTTTTTTTCATGGGGCAATGCTCTATAATGATGATCATCACACTTTTATTTACTTACAACTCGATATTACAACTCGATACTAGAACAAAGATATGACTCTATATGAATGCTTCCGGTGGTGTACCGGGATGTGCAATGATCTAGCGTAGCAATGGCATCAAAACAGATAAGCCATGAAAACATCATGCTAGCTATCTTACGATCATGCAAAGAAGTATGACAATAAATGCTCAAGTCATGTATATGATGATGATGGAAGTTGCATGGCAATATATCTCGGAATGGCTATGGAAATGCCATAATAGGTAGGTATGGTGGCTGTTTTGAGGAAGATATAAGGAGGCTTATGTGTGATAGAGCGTATCATATCATGGGGTTTGGATGCACCGGTGAAGTTTGCACCAACTCTCAAGGTGAGAAAGGGCAATGCACGGTACCGAAGAGGCTAGCAATGATGGAAAGGTAAAAGTGCGTATAATCCATGGACTCACATTAGTCATAAAGAACTCATATACTTATTGCAAAAGTTTATTAGCCCTCGAAGCAAAGTACTACTATGCATGCCCCTAGGGGGATAGATTGGTAGGAAAATACCATCGCTCGTCCCCGACCGCCACTCATAAGGAAGACAATCAAAGAAACACCCCATGCTTCAAATTTTTCACACAACGGTTACCATACGTGCATGCTACGGGACTTGCAAACCTCAATACAAGTGTCTCTACAATCCACAACCACCCACTAGCATGACTCTAATATCATCACCTTTATATCGCAAAACTATTGCAAGGAATCAAACATATCATATTCAGTGATCTACAAGTTTTATGTAGGATTTTATGACTAACCATGTGAATGACCAATTCCTGTCATCTCTCTAAATTGATATAAATGAAGCAAGAGAGTTTATTATTTCTACAAAAGATATGCCCACGCTCTAAAAAATATAAATGAAGCAAAAGAGCATTCTACAAATGGCGGTTTTCTATGTGAAGAGAAACAGGCAATCCAAACTTCAAATGCTATAAGTGAAGCACATGAAGCATTCTATAAAGCCATACTCAAAAGATTTAAGTGAAGTGCAATGAGCATTCTGTAAATCAACCAAGGACTATCTCATACCAGCATGGTGCATAAAAGAAAAGTAAAAATTAAATGCAAAAGACTCTCCAAGACTTGCACATAATGCATGAACGAAACGAATCCGAAAACATACCGATACTTGTTGAAGAAAGAGGGGATGCCTTCTGGGGCATCCCCAAGCTTAGACACTTAAGTCTCCTTGAATATTTACTTGGGGTGCCTTGGGCATCCCCAAGCATGAGCTCTTGCCTCTCTTCCTTTTCCTCATATCGAGACCTCCTCGATTAGACACTTCATCCACACAAAACTTCAATAGAAAACTAGGTAAGATACGTTAGTATAATAAAGCAAATCACCACTCTAAGTACTGTTGCAAACCAATTCATATTTTTTTTTGCATTTTGTCTACTGTAACATAACTTTTTCATGGCTTAATCTACTAATATAAATTGATAGATTCATCAAAACAAGCAAACTATGCATCAAAAACAGAATCTGTCAAAAACAGAACAGTCTGTAGGAATCTGAACATCCACCATACTTCTGGTACCCCAAAAATTATACCAAAATTAGGAAAAATAAAAAAAGTTGTACAGAAATACAGTGCAGAAGGAATCAGAACCAATTGACGTTCTAGTAAAAATTTAAAATCATGCACTACAACCAAAGTTTCTGTCCTGCACCGTACAAACCAACAAGCATTGTAAACATCCAGAAGGCAAACCTTGGCACATTATTTTTATAATACAATGGAATTATACAAGGGGATAATTATTTTTGATGAAAAGTTTCTGTAATCAAGATTCACAAAGTTTCCATGAGCATGAACAAAGTTCAAGGAGCTCTCCCACTTCAACAATGCTTATCTCTCTCACTTTCACTTTCCTTTTTGAAAAGTTTTTAGGTTCCCCTCTTTATTTATTTTTTGTTTTTAGACTATATGAAAGCACTCAACAGAAATAAATGACTCTCTAAAACTTCCAGGTTGTCTCCCTGGCAGCGCTTTCTTTAAATCCATTAAGCTAGGCATTTAGTGCTCAAGTAATGAATCCACCCGGATCCCAAGGTATATCAAAGCCAATTTTAATTAACAATGATTTTTAATTTAGTAGTGAGCACAAAGTAACATACATCATGCAACAACAAAGTCTAACTCTCTTCCTATGCATCGGCATGTCATAAAAGAACAATTGATGCACACCAAGTAAAGGCCAATGCATAGTATAAGCAGTTTCTTGCAATTCTATCATGTTGGAAACATAAAGAGGCGAGATGTAGTTCCTCTCTCATAATAATTGAAAGTAGGAGCAGCAAGCACATGCATATTATATCTATCAAAATCATCATGTGTAGTAGTAAAACGCAACCCATCAATATAATCCTTAGTAAGCATAAACTTCTCTGATATAGTGTAGTAGGGAGAATTCAAAAAGATAATAGGACTATCATGCGTGGGTGCAATAGCAACAATTTCATGTTTAACATAAGGAACTATAGAAAGTTCATCTCCATAAGCATAATTCATATTGGCATCTTGGCCACAAGCATAGCAAGCATCATCAAAAAGGGATATTTCAAACAAATTCAAGGGATCATAGCAATCATCATAGCAATCATCCTTCGGTAAGCACGAAGGGGAATTAAACAATGTATGAGTTGAAGAGTTACTCTCATTAGAAGGTGGGCACGGGTGTTCAATCCGCTCTTCCTCCTTTTGTTCTTCGCTCTCCTCATCATCTTTTTCATCCAATGAGCTCACAGTTTCATCACTTTCTTCTTCCATAGCTTCCTGTAAAATATTAGTCTCTTCTTGGACAGCGGAGAATTTCTCAATAAATGCATTAATATAGTAATTGTATTCATAATTTTCATAGCAGTATCTAAGTATAGCAAGATTTTCAGGCCTATAAACATCATCATCTAAAGCTTCATACTTTTCAAACAAAGATTCAATTTCATAAGCAGGCTTAAAAGCAACAAATTCTTCAATTTGTTCAACATCATAGTAATCATATATACCATTAGCATAAGAAGCTAAGGTTTCATTATCATTAAATTTGCATGAAAAGGGAAGGTGTGGAGCCTTCATCCTAGAGCAACAAGTAATATCATATCTCAAGCATAGATCCCGAGCATACCAACGCAACATAATAAATTGATCCCATAATAGTTTCCCTTTTTGTATCAAGCGATAATCCCTAAAGTATTCACGTTGATCCAACGTGTCTCCCATTATAAAGTTGAATGGGGTTTTCTCATGATTATCAAAGTAGTACATAATATCTTCCACAAAGTGAGAATTGAGGGTTTTAGGAGTTACCCCATCTCTATGAGTAGCAAGTACACCTAATTTTTTGGTATTTCGTGTTCCATATCCATAACTAAAGATAGAGAACAACTTAGAACAGCAAATAAAAATTACTTAGTGATAAAGCAAACAAGCACACACGAGAATATTCACCCCACGCTATGACTCCCCGACAACGGCGCCAGAAAAAGGTCTTGATAAACCACAAGTGTAGGGGATCGCAACAGTTTTCGATAAGTAAGAGCGTCGAACCCAACAAGGAGCTAAAGGTAGAATAAATATTCCCTCAAGTTCTATCGACCACCGATACAACTCTACGCATGCTTGACGTTCACTTTACCTAGAACAAGTATGAAACTAGAAGTAGTTTGTAGGTGTGATAGGATAGGTTTGCAAGATAATAAAGAACATGTAAATAAAAAAAGGGGCTGTTTAGATAAAGATGCAATAAAGTCTATATAGCGAGTGTGGAAAACTGGTGGTAGGAGTTGTGGAATTGTCCCTAAGCAATTGACTATGTTACTAGACCAGTAATCACTATTGCAATTCTATTTGAGGGAGAGGCATAAGCTAACATACTTTCTCTACTTGGATCATATGCACTTATGATTGGAACTCTAGCAAGCGTCCGCAACTACTAAAGATTCATTAAGGTAAAACCCAACCATAGTATTAAAGTATCAAGTCCCCTTTATCCCATACGCAAACAACCTACTTACTCGGGTCTGTGCTTCTGTCACTCACGCCACCCACCATAAGCAAATCATAAACATATTGCAAACCCTACAGCAGGAATTCCTCACGCTTGCACAACACGGAGAGCACCATAGGACAACACCAATAATAAAACATGCAACTCAAACCAATCACGATCATCAATTAACCCATAGGACAAAACGGATCTACTCAAACATCATAGGATAGCCATACATCATTGGGAAATAATATATAGCGTTGAGCACCATGTTTAAGTAGATATTACAGCGGGTAATAGAGAGGTTCATAGAGGGGGGAAGAGTTGGTGATGAAGGCGGTGAAGTTGTTGGTGAAGATCGCGGTGATGATGATGGCCTCCGGCAGCGCTCTGGCGCCACCGGAAGCAAGGGGGAGAGAGCCCCCCTTCTTCTTATTCTTCCTTGACCTCCTCCCTAGATGGGAGAAGGGTTTCCCCTCTGGTCCTTGGCTCCCATGGCTTGGGAGGGGCGAGAGCCCCTCCGAGATTGGATCTATCTCTATGTTTCTGCGTTCTCAGATTCTACCCCTTCACCGTTTCTTTAATATCCGGAGATCCGTAACTCCGATTGGGGTGAATCTTTCGCCCAGATTTTTATCATAAAATTAGCTTTCTTGCAGCAAAAGAAGGGCATCAACCGCCTTACGGGTGGCCCACAAGAGTGCCAGGCACGCCCAGGGGGTGTGGGCGCGCCCCCTGTCTCGTGGCCACCTCGGACACCGTTTCGTGTTGATTCTTCCTGCGGAAAATCCCAAATATTCCAAAATAATTCTCCGTCCATTTTTATCCCGTTTGGACTCCGTTTGATATTGGTTTTCTGTGAAACATAAAACATGCAACAAACAGGAACTGGCACTGGGCACTGGATCAATATGTTAGCCGCAAAAATAGTATAAAAAGTTGCCAAAAGTATATGAAAGTTGAAGAATATTGGCATGGAACAATAAAAAATTATAGATACGGCAGAGACATATCACCGCCTCTGTCCCCCCACTCCATTTGCATGGGCGATGGAGCTCGAACAGCCGCGCGTGTTAAGACCGCACATGAGGGGCTGCGGGAATGGCAGCATACGGGTGGATGTGGATTTCCCCACCCCTCATGTCATGTACTTCCGCCGTGGTTGGAAGACCTTTGCTCGTGCCCATAGCTTGTCGGAAGGGCACGTCCTCCATTTTAAGTTAATGGAGATCGATTTCCTTTCCATCAAGGTTTTTGGGAGTTCGGGTGCTCGCTTAGGGTGCTGCGGGAGAGCTCAACCGATGACGAAAGCTCCTCCTTGACCGACGGTGACGAGGAGGACAGTGATGGTGCTAACAACTACGTCGACCGGGAGGGCGACGACTCCGACTCCGGCTGAACACCAGTCGCACCATCGTCGTGGGGTGGCGGCACCATCATCTGCACCTGGACCACTTCTCTGGCAAGGTGATTTGCCGGGGGAGTTGGGAGCGGGGGCCAAGGTGTTGCTCCCAGGCTCCTCCAGCAGCCTTCCAGCTGGGCCCCAGCAGGCTTCCTCGCCGGCTGCAGCTTCGTTCGCCCTACCGCGTCCTACTAGCCCTAGTGGTGGCGGTTGACGGGTTGCTTCCGCCGATCTCTTCACCATCACCTTTGTCCATGCCCTCTCGCTCCTACTGGGCTACCTCTCCTGGAGCCCGACAGGGTTAGGCTAGGCTTCTGCCTAGGCGCCGCTTTTGCCCTCTTCACCTCCTGCTGCAGTGCCTAGGAGGAGAGGGACAAGAAAGGGCATCACGGGGCACTTATCTTTTTTCAATCTAAAATCTGTAGGCATTTGCCAAACTTTAGTTCAAATTATGGAATCTCTTTTATCCATGTTTGTGTTCAGTAAGATCTGTACCTGTTGATCAGCATATTAATGAAAAAGATAAACCTTGCCGGGTACTTGTGCATGTAATATGTCCATCTAGAGGTGGTTCCTTTATACTTTTAAGTAAACAAGTTTCCCCCAGCAGGATATCATGCCGGTACCCTCAGTTTGTTGCCGTGGAGTTAGGCCTGCCGGGCATAAATCATAAAGAGGGACCAACCCCCCGCCAAACCTTTTTCACCAAAGGCCACTGCGACCATCCTGACCGAAGCAACAATCGAGTCAAAGGATGGGAGCACCTAGGTTTCGAAGGCAGCGGGATTTTCTTATGCACAAATTTCTACTTATAGAACACATATGGATAAGAGAAAGAACTTATCAGTTTGGCTTGCCGGAGATCGCAGTGCAGGCTCATCATCTCCTCTCCTCTTTGGGACCAAGTCCATGGTAGGAGCCTGCAATTTTATGCATATGAAGATGGTGCCACATGCGGTCTTATCTACATGAACATGCAATGCCCATGTTATGCTTATGCATGCATGCAATTTGTTGGGGGGGGGGCCAGTGCTTCATTTATTTCTGTGTTGCTCAGGGTCTACGCCTGGCTTTGTACAAGGGGTTACATGCAACTGAGGCAAGGCCTGTACAAAAGGGTGGCTGCCGGGCAGGGCCCAACAGCCGCTCCTTATGGGTAGAACTTGTGGAGATGCTCAATATTCCATGAGTTTTGCAATGGAATGCCATCTCCGGTCTCCAGACGGACTGCGCCAGGTCTGGTGACTCGTACTACCTGGTAAGTGCCTTCCCACTTTGGCGTTAACTTGTTTTTGTACCCTTTGAGGATTGAACGCGCCTAAGGACAAGGTCGCCTTCCTCAAAACACCGGGCATGAACCCTGCGGCTGTGATAGAGACGCAGGGCTTGCTGATAGCATGCAGCACGTGTAGCAGCCCGGAGATGGTTATCCTCGAGAAGCACAATGTTGTCACATCGGTACTGTTCCTATGCTACTTCATTGTAGGCAAGCACTCGAGGCAACCCAACAATGATTTTCATGGGGATAACTGGTTCTGCTCCATAGAATAGGGAGAAGGGAGTCTGCTCGGTAGCTCGATTTGGTGTCATTCCGAGGGACCAAAGAACCAACGGCAGCTCGCCGATCCATCGCTTGCCACACTTCTACAACTTATCAAATGTTCTCGTCTTGAGTCCTCGCAACACTTCACCGTTCGCCCTCTCATCTTGCCCATTGCTTTTGGGATGTGCTACAAAGGAAAATGAGATCTTGCTTCCGAGGGCATGAACATATTGCATGAAGGCGTAGTTCGTGAATTGGGTGCCATTGCCAGTGATGATCCGGGTAGGAACTCCAAAACAACACACCAATCCTTTCAAGAACTTGATAGCTGACTCAGCAGTCACCTTTCTCTCATGGTTTCTGCTTCTAACCACTTTGTAAACTTGTCAATTGCAACAAACAAGAATTAAAAGCCCCCAGTAGCACGAGGGAAAGGGCCGAGGATATTGAACCCCTAGACTAAAAACGACCATGACAGAGGGATTGTTTGAAGAGCTTGGGCAGGCATATGGATGTTCTTGGAATGGAACTAGCAGGCTTCACATTTGGTGACCAGCTCAACTGCATCTTGGAGGGCTGTGGGCCAGGAAATCATTGCCGGAAGGCTTTTCCAACCAGAGCCCTTGATCCGATGTGTGAGCCACACATGCCTTTATCTATCTGCGCCAGCAGTTCCTTTCCCTCTTCCCAGCAAATACAATTCAATTTCACATCATTGGGACTTCTTCTGTATAGTGTGTCATCCACAAACTGATACATACTGGCCCTCCGGGCTACTCTTTCAGCTTCTTCTTGCACTTCAGGAAGTTCTCCGGTTTGGAGAAAATGGACTATGTGCCATGCCCAATTTGGAGCTTGAGGCTCGGCAACAAGGACTAGCGGTACCTCCTCCTTCATGGGAGTGCATCCTTCGACCACGGGGACCAGTGGTATGGCGGGAGGGGGCAGCTCAGCAGTTGAAGGGGAGTTGTTTCCGCCAAGCTCTTTGCTGGGAGCCTCGAGAGGTTCTACCGGGAGAGGCTTGCCGGAGTCCAGTTTCCTCCTCTTCCGGGCCATTGTTGCCAGGGATACAGAGGGCTGAGTCAGATGGAGAACAAAAGTTCCTGGTTCCATAGGGAGCTTTTGCACAGTGCACTTTGACAGATGATCAACAATGTTGTTTTCTGCACGGGGTACGTGCTCTGTTTGCAATCCGTCAAAGCGCTCCTCCAGCTTTCTCACTTCCTCAATGTCTGCCTCCATCAATGGGCTTTGGTAGTCCTTGTTGACTTGTCTCACCACGAGCTGTGAGTCTCCATGGATGATCAACTTCTTGATTCCCAACTTTGTTGCAGTCCCGAGCACGGCAAGGAGCCCTTCGTACTCTACTGTATTGTTGGTAGCTTTCTCCTGGGGAAAATGCATCTGGACGACGTACTTCAGGTGTTCTCCACTAGGAGCAACAAGAAGCATGCCAGCCCCTGCACCTTGCGGGGAGAAAGCACCATCAGAATACATGATCCATTCTTGGGGTGCTTCCTTGCCGGGAATAACTGTCTCCAATACTTTCTCATCAGGGGTTGGCGTCCATTCTGCAATAAACTCTGCCAATGCTCTGCTCTGGATAGTT
This sequence comes from Triticum aestivum, assembly GCF_018294505.1. NCBI lineage: Eukaryota > Viridiplantae > Streptophyta > Magnoliopsida > Poales > Poaceae > Triticum > Triticum aestivum. The sequence continues at coordinate 496,857,394 of NC_057813.1, forward strand.
GATATGCTCTCAAACTTCAAAACGAAGCTGGATAACTCCAATGCCCACTCCACTATCCTGTCAGTAGCCTTAGGGTTTCAGAGTATCCATCGTTAAGGAAAGCGGGTGAAAACCGTGATCTCGTGGGCTTGGAAGTAGTGGCGTGGTTTCCTTGAGGCCATGACAAGGCCAAAAATCAATTTTTGCATGCTAGAGTACCTGGATCTAGCCCCCTGCAACAGGGAGCTGACAAAGTATACTAGGCGTTGCACCACCTTCTTCTTTGCCTCATCCTTGGGGCTGCCTCCGCTGCTTTGCTCCTCTCTGTCTTGATCCATATACAACTTTGCCGGGGTGTGCTCACTTTCCTCCCCGGAGGGGACACTATCTGTGGCTGCCGCTCCTTCCATTTCCCGTTATGCCACTAGTGCCGCACTAACCACTTGATTAGTTGCCGCCAAGTACAACAACAATGGCTCTTGTGGTTTGGGAGCAACCAAAGTTGGCATAGAGGACAAGTAGGCCTTCAAATCTTGCAGCGCAGTGTCTGCTTCTAGAGTCCACTCCACAGGTCCTACCTTCTTCAAGATTTTGAAGAAAGGCAAGGCACACTCGACAGACTTGGAAATGAACCCGCTAAGCGTGGCAACACATCCAGTCAAATGCCTCACATCCTTAACTGTCTTAGGTGCCTAAATCTACTCGATAGACTTGATCTTGTCGGGGTTGGCCTCTATCCCTTGATGGGACATAAAGAAACCAAGTAGCTTGCCGGAAGGAACGCCAAACACACACTTCTCCGGGTTCAGCTTCAAGTTGATCTTGCGCATATTAGCAAACATCTCTTCTAGGTATTGGATGAGGGTTGATCTATCCTTGGTTTTGACCACAATATCATTCATGTAGGCTTCAATGTTCCTGTGCAACTGTGATTCAAAACCAATCTGAACTGCCCTTGCAAAGGTGGATCCGACGCTCTTCAATCCGGAAGGCATTCGCATGAAGCAGTATGTGCCACATGGGGTGATGAACGGGGTCTTCTCTTCATCCTCCTTGGACATAAAGATCTGATGGTAGCCAGAGAATGCATCCAGGAAAGAGAGCATGTCGTACCCGAAAGTGGAATCCACAATCTGATCGGTGCGCGGCAAGGGAAATGGGTCCTTCAGGCATGCTTTGTTCAGATTCGTAAAATCGATGCGCAACCTCCATTTCCCATTAGCCTTGCGTACCACCACAGGATTTGCTAACCATGTGGATGTAGTACTCCTCTGACCAAACCAGGTGGCTCAAGTTTCTTGATCTCCTCGACAATGAACTGTTGGCGCTCCAAAGGCTTGCTTTCGGACATTTTGCTTGACGGGTCGGGCATGTGGGCAGACAGCAAGGTGGTGCTCGATTACCTCCCTGGGAACACCGGGGATATCAGATGGTTGCCAGGCAAACACATTGATATTCACCCACAGGAAGGCAACGAGCATGTTTTGCTATCTGTCATCGAGGGTGGCACTGATAGTGAAAGTACCATCAGCGCCAGCGAGCCCTGCCAGGACCTTTTACACAACAAGTGCAACAGCCTTGGATCTCTTGCTGTTGGAACTCTCCGGCAAGTCATCAACGGGCGCAACATTCTCTGAAGATGTACGTTTCCCGGATTCCTTGTAGGCATCCTTGCAATATCTCTTCTTTTTCTTGCTTTCCTTGGTGGGAACGGTGACCTCAACGGCCTCTGTCGTGACTGCGTCCCGGTACATCGTGTCCATGGAAATGAATGTGTCCTTCTCGTCTAGTGGAATGGAAATGACGTCCACCGGCCGTGGCATCTTCAAGGTGTTGTAGGCATAGTGGGATGCTGCCATCAACTTGGCCGGAGCAGGGTGACCAAGGATTCCATTGTACGGTAGGGCAAGGTCGACCACATCAAACACAACCTTCTCTGTTCGATATTTCAACTCTCCCCTGAATGTTACCGGCAGCGTGCTCTTCCACTTAGAATGACTCCTGCCGGGGTTGATCCCTTGGAACGTGCCAGTAGCCTCGAGCTCTTCCTATGCTATCTGAAGTTTGCTGATGACCTTTGGAGAAATCAGATTCAACCCGGCCCCACCGTCAACCAACATCTTTGTGATTTTGAGGTTGCAGATTGTTGGTGAGACCAACAACAACAAGCATCCTACCGCAGTGGTGTGGTCAGGGTGATCCTCTTCGTCGAAGATGATGGGCGTGCGTGACCACTTGAGCGGCCTCCGAGAATCTGCCGCTGGCTCCACAACATTGACCTCATGTGTCCACCGTTTAAGTTGGCAGTGAGAGGAGTGCAGAGATGCACCCCCGTCAATGCACAGGGTGTTAGTTGCTTTTTGGAATTCCTGCTCACTGGTTTGCTCTTCATCCCCTCCATCACTGTCGTCATTGCAATCCTCCTTCTCACGACCTCTGGTGGGTTTTCCTTGATTCCGTGGAGCCTTGCCGGGGCGGCTTACTTTGCCGCCTCGGCTCTTTCCACCAGCGCCATTCTGACCTTTCTCCTTATCACGCTTCTCATATTCAGCCCTCTGCTTCTTGACGAGCTGTTCAACCTGATGACACTCCTGGAGATTGTGGCCCTTGGTGTGATGGATCTTGCAGTACGGCCCATGACTTTTCCCAGCCTTCTCAGCAACCACAACCTCCCGACAATCAGTGCATGCAGCAACTTCCTTCCCCGGGGCTTCGATCTTGGCCTTCTTGCCGGTACTAGGCATGCCCAATCCCTCAACGGTCATTACTACTTATCTTTGTGCCTCTTGTTGCGCTTCTTGTTGTTCTTCTTCTAACTGGTGGCCTTGTCATCATCCTCTGATTCGACGTCGATGCCATCCTCTTCTCTAGGGAACCTCCTCCCCTCTTCCACCCGAGCACACTTGTCCACCAAAGTGTAAAGCTCCTTCACAGTCTTGGGCAATCGAACGCTCATCTTGGAACGTATCCGATGATTGCGCATGTGATACATCTCCAACGTATCTACTTTTCCAAACACTTTTGCCCTTGTTTTGGACTCTAACTTGCATGATTTGAATAGAACTAACCCGGACTAACGCTGTTTTCAACAAAATTGCCATGATGTTACTTTTGTGCAGAAATAGAATTTCTCGGAATGACCTGAAAATCCACGAAGACATGTTTTGGAATTAATAAAAATTATTGGCGAAAGAACTAGCATCAGGGGTGAGGGAGTCCTGGATAAGGGGGTATCCGGACAACCGGACTATATGCTTTGGCTGGACTGTTGGACTATGAAGATACAAGATTGAAGATTTCGTCCCGTGTCCGGATGGGACTCTCCTTTGCGTGGAAGGCAAGCTTGGCGATTCGGATGATAGATCTCCTTCTCTGTAACCGACTCTGTGTAACCCTAGCCCCCTCCGGTGTCTATATAAACCAGAGGGTTTAGTCCGTAGGACAACAACAATCATAATCATAGGCTAGCTTCTAGGGTCTAGCCTCTATGATCTCGTGGTAGATCAACTCTTGTAATACTCATATCATCAAGATCAATCAAGCAGGAAGTAGGGTATTACCTCCATTGAGAGGGCCCGAACCTGGGTAAACATCGTGTCCCCAATCTCCTGTTACCATTAGCCTTAGACACACAGTTTGGGACCCCCTACCCGAGATCCGCCGGTTTTGACACCGACATTGGTGCTTTCATTGAGAGTTCCACTGTGTCGTCGCGATAAGGCTTGATGGCTCATCTCGTTGTCAAGGAAAACATCACCTCTGGGGGAGCCCTGGCCCTAGGCCAAACTCTCCGTCTGGGCTGCTTCGTCATGACCGCCCGATCGGATGTTGCACCGATGATGACTTCTCAGGTCATCAAAAACAGCCTCCACGTCAATTCGGAACTCGCCGAACAGATGGACCCAATGGATCTCTCCTCCCTTAATGAGCCATTGGATTGCATCGCCGCCCTGGGCGTCGCTATGGACTATGACTGGATCAGGCTTAAACCCGACCAAAGGGAGATTTATTCTCCGCCGGTCACCCATGAGATAGCGGTAGTGGAAGAGCATCATACGAATTCTCCCTCTATTTTGAGGACGAACTATGTTCGGATTTCCGAGCTCTCTGAGCTGGACACCCGCTAGCGGAAGGACATGACCCAAACCCCAAATTCAGAATCGGGCGGCGGGCCGAAGAAATTGGGCCACATCCCGAAGCTGGAGCCGTTAAACTCGGAAGCTTCTTGGCCCCTTGGTCTCAGATTGGGCCAGGATTCGAATTCAAAACCACCCACCCACCCAGATTTATTCAATCTTTCGCATATCAGACAAGAGCCCCAAGAGATAGTACATCATTACTGGGCCAGATTCCTCCTTGTGATAAACAAGGTCAAGGACTGTCGCGAGGAAGACGCAATCTCCCTCTTTTGCAAAAATTGCACAGACAAAGGGATCCTCAATGCTATAAGTCGCCGTGACATAGTACACTTCGCTGACTTAGCGGCCATAGTGCAGAAATACTGCACAATGGAAAGCGCTTGGAAAACCCAAACAAACTTCTGGGATAATCCGGCTCTCACTAAACCCTTCGTTTGAACTAAAAGGGCAAACTCTCGTAAGTTACCCGATTCAATAAGCAAAAAATCAAAGCCCGATGCAAGGCATGGAACCGTATTAGAGGAATGGCTCAATGGGCCATGCAAAATTCACAGCACACCGGATACCACGCCAACACATAGCCTTAGATCATGTTAGATACTCCGGCAGGTAGCAAAGAGCGGCGAGGATCTCCTCATAAACCACAGAGTAGAGCAACATCCCGCCGGAAATAACAAATACGGTGTTGACAGTCTTTGAGACTTTCGCCTCAAATAATAGGCGCAAGCGAGCTCAACGTAGTCTTGCCGAAGTTTGCCACGTGGCAACAATAAATCCAAGGAGCGACACGGCCATAACCTTCAATGCCAGTGACGAACCTCAATTCCGAACAGTCCGGGCACCAGCCGCCTTGGTCCTTAGTCCAATTGTGGACGGTTTCCGGCTCACTAAAGTGCTCATGGACGGCGGACGCGGATTAAATCTCATCTATGAGGAAACCCTCAACAAGATGGAAATTGACAAGAGCTGCATTGAGCAAAGTAGCACGACCTTCAGGGGAATCATCCCTAGTCGGGAGGCACGATGCGCGGGGAAAATCACACTGGATGTGGTATTTGGCATGCCGGAGAATTACAGGTCCGAAGAAATCACGTTTCAAGTGGCCCCGTTTAGTAGCGGATACCACACCCTCTTAGGACGGGACGCATTCACGAGCTTTCAAGCTATACCCCATTACGGGTACATGAAGCTCAAAATGCCCGGACCCAATGGAATCATCACTCTAGCTAGTGACCCGGACATAGCACTCCGAGCCGAAAATAAGACTGCCGCACTAGCCCTGGAGGCATTATCCGAAGCCCTCGCGGTCGAAGAACTAACAACACTGCGCGCCATAGTGGACAGAGACAACGTGATACTCGACAAGCGACCCAAGTCCACCTCTTTCATGCCCGTAGACAAGATAGTCAAATTCCAGGTCCACCCAACGGACCCAACGGATACCATCAGATAAAGATGGCGGAATCTGACCAAGCTGCAACGGCCTTCATAACACCATATGGCCCCTTCTGTTTCAACACTATGCCTTTCGGGCTCAAAAACGCCGGCGCAACTTATCAACGCATGATTTAGACATGCCTGGAGAAGCAAATCGGCACAACAATGGAGGCATACATCGACGACGTGGTCATGAAAACAAGACACGTCGAAACTCTAATAGATGAGTTGAGACTAACGTTCGACAACCTCCGAACATACGACATCAAGCTCAACCCGGAAAAATGTGTCTTCGGCGTACCCTCAGGGCAATTGCTCGACTTCATTGTTTCCAATAGAGGACTCGAAGCAAATCCGGCAAAAATCCGAGCTCTGTCACAATTGGCTATCCCGACAGACCTCAAGCAGATCCAGAAACTAACTAGAAGCATGGCTGCCTTAAGCCGCTTTATCTCCCAATTAGGAGAAAAGGCACTACCTCTTTATCACCTTCGGCGCACCAAACACTTCGAGTGGACGGATGCGGCCACGGCCGGACTGGAAGAAATAAAGACCCTATTGGCCAGTAATCCAGTCCTGACCGCGCCAAATACTGGCGCACCAATGCTATTATACATAGCTGTGACACACCGGGTTGTAAGCGCAGTGCTCGTCGTTGAACAAGAAGCAGACGGACACAAGTTCCCACTCCAAAAGCCGGTATATTACGTGTCCACTGTCCTCACTCCATGCAAATCCCGATACCCACACTATCAAAAGATAGCACACGCGGTCTTCATGGCATCCCGGAAGCTACGACACTACTTTCAAGAGTGTTCAATTACGGTAGCCTCCGAAGTACCACTCAATGACATAATAAATAACCGCGACTCTACGGGCCGGATTGCCAAATGGGCTATTGAGCTCCTTCCATTTGACATTACATACAAAACAAGGCGAGCCATCAAGTCGCAAGTACTGGCTGACTTTGTCGCTGAATGGACAGAAGCCAAATTCCCTAAAGAGTACGGCGCCTACTCCAATTGGATCATGCACTTCGACGGCTCTAAAATGCTGGCCGGACTGGGAGCAGGTGTTGTCCTGACATCCCCCACCGGAGACACGGTCCAATACGTACTCCAAATATTATACACAGATTCCAACAATGCGGCCGAATATGAGGCTCTGTTGCATGGTCTTCGGATGGCAGTCTCCATGGGCATCCAATGCCTAGAAGTGCGTGGGGACTCGAACCTCGAAATATCACAAGTAAATGGAGACTTTGATGCCAAGGATCCGAAAATGGCAGCCTACCATAATGCCGTCCTCAAAATATCACCTCGGTTCGAGGGGCTCGAATTCTACCATGTGGTTCGAGAAAACAATCAAGCGGTGGATATCCTTGCCCGCATCGGCGCTAAACGCGACCTCGTCCCACCTAATATCTTCTTGGAAAGTCTGTTCAAGCCATCCATGGTATGGGAAGGGGAGTCCGGCAATACCAGCGCAGCTCCGAACATAACCCCAAATTCCGAATCATCCGATGTAATCGGAGGCTCTGCCCCCGAAATAACACCTTCGGCCCACGAAATCATGGCTGTCATTGCCCCGTGGACCGAGCCCTTCTTAGGCTACCTAAATAGGCAAGAGCTCCCCGAGGACCAAAATGAGGAACGTTGTATTGTGCGACGCTCGAAGGCCTACAAAGTCCATGAAGGAGAGCTCTACAAGAAAACCACTAGCGGAGTGCTCCAAAGATGCATCTCCGAAGAGGAAGGGCGACATCTCTTAGCCGAAATCCATTCCAGACTCGGCGGGCACCACGCTGCAGCTCGGGCACTTGTAAGCAAGGCCTTCCGTACAGGTTTTTACTGGCCGACAGCCCGGGCAGATGCATAGGACCTTGTCCAACATTGCATTGGTTGCCAACTCTTCGCCAATCAGAGCCATATGCCCCCTACCGCTCTCCAAACAATCCCCATAACTTGGCCCTTCGCGGTCTGGGGGCTGGACATGGTTGGACCTCTTAAATGGATAGAAGCCAAAGCAGTTAAAACGGCCGAATCCGGACCAGTGATAGACTTCATATCAGGGGTTGTACACCATTACGGTGTCCCACACAGCATCATCACTGACAATGGCTCAAATTTCACAGCCGATGAGATGAAAACTTGGTGCAACAACATGGGCATCAAGCTCGATTACGCCTCTATCTATCACCCCCAAACAAACGGTCAAGTCGAACATGCAAATGGTCTCATCATGAGCGGCATCAAACCCAAACTAGTGCGATCCTTGAAGGACTCAGATACGCATTGGGTCGAGGAGCTCGACTCCGTACTCTAGGGGCTGCGAACCACGCTAAATCGTACCACCGGATACACACCATTTTTTATGGTGTACGGCGCAGAAGCAGTGCTACCCTGTGACATAATCCATGACTCACCTCACGTGCGCATGTACAAAGAGAAGGAAGCCGAACTAGATCGGCAGGACAACTTAGATGCTCTGCAGGAGGAGCGTGACGTCGCAAAAGCCCGTTCCACATTCTATCAGCAACAGGCTCGAAGGTATCAAAGCAGAGAAGTACGGGCCAAAACTTATAACGTTGGTGAACTAGTTCTACGCCTCCCGGAGAAGAAGAAGGACAAGCTCAAACCCAAGTGGGAGGGTCCCTTCATCATTGATAAAGTTCTCACCGGAGGAGCGTACCATCTGCGCAATGTATCTGATAACAGACTCGAGCCAAACCCATGGAACGTGGCCAGACTCCAAAGATTCTACGCCTAGCGCCGAACTCAGTGTTCGTATCCTTAGCTCCGCTTCTTCAATTATGTTCTCTTTCTTCCTTTCTCGCCCTTTTTTCCTTTTCGCATATAGCCTTAAAAACTGTACGGATGCTTTGATCGCTCCGGCCGCACTATGCATGCACACTATACCTGGGGGCTTCCTATACGGAAGCTAAATATAACTACTTTAATGGCTTCCTGCCAGCCACATATGCGTTTTCTTTCCATATGTGCCTTTTCTTCACCATTATATGCATCGATATGACTTAAGTTTTGGCCATGTTGGGTTGCCTAGCTCTTGTGTTTACGCCCTACATTCCCGTTAGTTCGGCTAGGGCATAAGGGGAGCACCTCTACGATTGTTACTGCCGGTTCAGCCGGATGTGTACCTCATACTGGGTCAAGCCGAAAGCTAGCGTTCTTAAGGGAATATTCGGTCCGTGAACAAAAGATGTTTTCATTTATTACAATGTGAATTCCCAGATGTTTTGTTTCCTACGCTTCTGTTCGCAGTTTGGACATGCACATCGATGCATGCGCACCCAGGGAAAGGAACCCCTAACGGAACTATTCTCTCTGGAAGATGTTTCTTACTATCCATTTAATATAACATAACTAGTTGGGTACTTGTCTGTTCAAGCACTTATGACCCCTATGCCTGGTTTCCATGCATACCCCGGTTTTTCATAATTGTGCGGGTATTCGGATACACTTCGGACTGTCGGGTCCGAGGGCTGAAGCGAAAAGGTCCGCCATGACAAATGATTTTCAATCTGGCTAGGGACTACATAGGTCCATTTAATTACATAGTCACTTGGACTGGCTATATTTTTCCTCTATACCATCCAACAGGCTGTCTAGCCTACAATCCTGTTGGGAATACTTTGCGGCTAACGCTACTTGGTCATATACCAGACTTATGGGTATCTCTTGCCCATATGACCCCACCGGTCCGACTTCGGCCATATGGTTCGGGTCAGCCTTGGCGTATCGCGTCTTCACCATGGCCCAAGCTTCCCTTGCACCTTGTTGGCAAGCTGATATCTTCCATAATCGGAAGCGCCGCCGTGTTCCTTTGAGCATCTCCACAAGCTCGCTCATGCCTTCTGGCAAGGAGGAAGACAGCCACAAGGCCTGGGTAATACCCTGCATCACCTGCCGAGCTCGTTCGTGCAGTTGTGAAAGATCTTGCACCATATTGCCTGCGGATCCGGGCATCTCCTCTTCAGGACGGCCCGTCAACATACCTACAGACATAACTCTGTCAATATGCTTCCTCGCCGAACTGTACTACAGTTTGTTTAAGCACTTACTATAAATGCCGCGTCGAAGCCTCCTGTTCTCCTTCACGGAGTCCGCAAGCTGAGCCCGAACATCTTTTAATTCGATGCTTAGTCGGATATTAGCATCTTGGAGACTATTTTCTCTTGAATAGCCTGCGTCAGCACGCGCTCGCCCGCCTTCAGCTGACTTCGCAGATGTGGCTCATTATCTTCCACAATCTTCGGATTCTCTCCGGGATTGTCTGCAGAATCTTTTGTTAGATTTATAAACCATGCCGAATAAATAACCAGTATACATCCTTACAAATTTCGTTATCAAGGCAAGTATTACCAGAAGAGGCCTTTTTGGATTCCTCTTGTTCGGCAACAGCGGCCTTCAGCTGGGTCTTACATTCCTCCAGCTCTTGAGATAAATGGGTATTCTTCTCTACAAGAACCTATGCATCCAATGATCCTTAAAACAGTTGTGCCAACTGTTTCAAGTCTCAGGGGCTACTACTACACATACTTATCAAAGTTTCTTACCCGTATATCCTTCACATACTGGTCCGTTGCTCTGACAAGTCCATCTTGAGCAGCACGGATATATGTGTCTCCGGAGTTGAAGGCATTGAATGCCTCTTCGGAAAAAATACCACCACGGAGTACGGCCCGTCTGCGCCGGTGATTCATGGCGCTCTCCACTTTAGAATTTGTGGTGGAAAGACTATCCGCATCCTCTGCATGAGGACAGTTCGGCGTTGCCCCACAGCAGCCTCCACCCATGAGTCCTGTTCAGGAATCCGGCTACTTGAGGCGTGGCCGGCAGGGTCCCCGGATATAGTCCGATGACTACTCTTTCTGCCAGGACATAATTAAAACTATCATATCTCAGCAAAGATAATCACGGAGCAAGTTTAATTTGTACCTCTGCGCCGGTGTCCCAATCCTAACTCCCTTCCGTTTAAGCCTGCCTTGTCCGGGTGCCCTTTGCTGATGAGCCCTCGCGGGTTCTGCGCGGCGTCCTGATGGCCGTTTCTATAAAGATGCAACATGTGTGCATAAGGTATGGCATAGCAAAGGAATCCTTTTCGGAAGTTAGGACCCCGGCTTTACTTACATGCCACACAGGAAGCAGTCCGGGATAATCTGCGATGATGGCCGCTAAGGAGCCGTCACAGCTTGCCTGGTAGAATGTCCCATCAACAAACTCCACGGATATGTCCGAATCTTCTTCAAGTCCGGGGTCGAGAGCCCAGCCATGATCCTCTGGCTGCAGAGATGGGTTGTTGAACTCTTTCACGGCCTTTTTTAGCTCCTTCTTTGAAATAGCAAGGTAAATGATTGTGACAAAGGAGGCAAGAATGGACAGAGTCGAGTAAAGGATGACAACTTACCCAACTTGGGGGGTTGTACATGGAAAATCCATCCCGCGGTTTAATGCGGAGGAACTCCTCTTCTTCTCCTTTATACAAGTCGGACAATATTCTCGCCAGAGCAGTGGCGGAGTCCGGACCTTTACGACCGCAGCGGGAGGCGTCGTCTTCTCCATTGAAGTGCCACATGGGTTTCCCTCTATATTGAAGTGGCTGCACTCCCCGCATTATGCATATTGACATAACTTCAGTTATTGTCAGTCCTGATTTGGCCAGGATTTTTATCCTGGTCATCAGATAGAGGACTTCTCTATTGTCTTCCTCCTGGGGGCTCCGGGGGCGCCAACTTTGGCGTTTCTTCAGTGGAGTATTGGTAAACTCAGGAAGGCCTGTCCGGACTGGATCTGGAAGGGGAACGTCATCAACATAAAACCTCTCCAAAGGCCAGTCTTCGGACGCCTTCTTTGGAGTACCGGACAGGTAACCGGTCTGGGCGACATGCCATATTTCGGCTCTGCCCACTTGATATATAGATCCCTCCTGGTTACGGGGGACGAGGCAAAATAATCTCTTCCATAACTCGAAATGAGCTTCACAGCCCAGAAATAGCTCGCAGAGGGCAACATAACCCGTGATGTGCAGTATGGAGGCGGGGGTAAACTTATGCAGCTGGAGGCCGTAGAACTCCAGGAGCCTGCGGAGGAATGGGTGGATTGGAAACCCGACTCCTCTTAGCAGATATGGGACAAGGCATACCCGCTCCCCCTGAGATGGGTTCGGAAATATCTCCGCTTGCTCCGCACCATTATAGGTGGCTAGTCCGGATCGGACGGGGACCATGTATGCAGGTGGAAGGAACCCTTGGGTCTGCAACTCTATTAGACGGTTGTGAGGGACGGAACACTTTTCCCAATCCCCTGGCTTCAAGCTAAGGGAGCGACAGGAAGAGCTGTGGCGACCGGCCATGATGGTATGGTCTTTTCCAGACGCGCTCTATGGAATGCTTGCTAGGGAAAAAGATGGTGTGATTTGGATCTGAGGATCCCCGTCTCTTCAAATAGACGGTTCGCTTATAGGGCAGGGTGGCAAATGTAAAAATGCCCCGGCTCCTCGTATTCACTCGATGCGTGGAGATAGCCATTGTTGAAGCACCGAAGCCAAGGAGTACAACATTGATGAGGAGTCGGACACCGTTCGCTACAACAGGTACTCTGGATTCGGAGAAGAACCCGCCTTGCAATGCCGAAGACAATCTGCGCACCGGACTCATCGTCATTGAAGCCTGGTTCAGGGGCTACTGAGGGAGTCCTGTATAAGGGGGTATCCGGACAGCCGGACTATATACTTTGGCCGGACTGTTAGACTATGAAGATACAAGATTGAAGACTTCGTCCCGTGTCCGGATGGGACTCTCCTTTGCATGGAAGGAAAGCTTGGCGATTCAGATGATAGATCTCCTTCTCTGTAACCGACTCTGTGTAACCCTAGCCCCCACCGATGTCTATATACATCGGAGGGTTTAGTCCGTAGGACAACAACAATCACAATCATAGGCTAGCTTCTAGGGTCGAGCCTCTATGATCTCATGGTAGATCAACTCTTGTAATACTCATATCATCAAGATGAATCAAGCGAGAAGTAGGGTATTACCTCAATCGAGAGGGCCCGAACCTGGGTAAACATCGTGTCCCCAGTCTCCTGTTACCATTAGCCTCAGACGCACAGTTCGGGGCCCCCTACCCGAGATCCGCCGGTTTTGACACTGACAAGAGGGCCCACACCTTGTCCATGAGGGTGCAGGGCGCGCCCCCTGCCTCATGGGCCTCCTGCGACTCCACCAACCTCAACCCCAACTCCATATATTAACTTTTAGGGAGAAAAAAAATCAGAGAGAAGGATTCATCGCGTTTACGATACGGAGCCACCGCCAACCCCTACGCTTCCTCGGGAGGGCTGATGTGGAGTCCGTTCGGGCCTCCGGAGAGGGGAATCCATCGCCATCATCATCATCAACCATCCTCCATCACCAATTTCATGATGCTCACTACCGTGCATGAGTAATCCCATCGTAGGCTTGCTGGACGGTGATGGGTTGGATGAGATTTACCATGTAATCGAGTTAGTTTTGTTAGGGTTTGATCCCTAGTATCTATTATGTTCTAAGATTGATGTTGCTATGACTTTGCTATGCTTAATGCTTGTCACTAGGGCCCGAGTGCCATGATTTCAGATCTGAACCTATTGTGTTTTCATAAATATATGTGAGTTCTTGATCCTATATTGCAAGTGAATAGTCACCTAGTATGTGTTATGATCCGGCAACCCTAAAGTGACAATAATCGGGACCACTCCCGGTGATGACCATAGTTTGAGGAGTTCATGTATTCATTAAGTGCTAATGCTTTGGTCCTGTACTCTATTAAAAGGAGGCCTTAATATCCCTTAGTTTCCAATAGGACCCTGCTGCCACGGGAGGGTAGGACAAAAGATGCCATGCAAGGTCTTTTGCATAAGCACGTATGACTATATTTGGAATACATGCCTACATTGCATTGATGAACTGGAGCTAGTTCTGTGTCACCCTATGTTATAACTATTGCATGAGGAATCACATCCGACATAATCAGCCATCACTGATCCATTGCCTACGAGCTTTTCACATATTGTTCTTTGCTTAGTTACTTTTCCATTGCCACTGTTATGATTACTACAAAACTGCTACTGTTACTTTTGCCACCATTTCCGTTACTTCCATACTACTTTGCTACTAAATATTTTGCTGCAGATATTAAGTCTTTTAGGTGTGGTTGAATTGACAACTCAACTGCTAATACTTCAGAATATTCTTTGTCTCCCCTTGTGTCGAAACAATAAATTTGGGTTGAATACTCTACCCTCGAAAACTGTTGTGATCCCCTATACTTGTGGGTTATCAAGACTATTTTCTGGCGCCGTTGCCGGGGAGCATAGCTCTATTCTTTGAGTCACTTGGGATTTATATCTGCTGATCACTATGAGGAAATTCAAAGATGAAAGAACCAAGATTTTTCCCTCAACTACGAGGGGAGGTAAGGAACTGCCATCTAGCTCTGCACTTGATTCACCTTCTGTTTTGAGTAAACTTGCTACACCTGCACCTGCTATTGATTCTAATATGTCGCATGTTATTGATGATGCCACTTCTGCTATGCATGATGCTTATGATGAAATTACTTCTATGCTTGATAATACTGTGCCATTAGGTGAATTTCTTGATGAACAACTTGCTAGGGTTAGAGAGAATGAAATTATTGAAACTGATAATATTGATGAAAGTGATGATGAAGATTCTCCCCCTAGATATGAATTGCCTGATGTGCCTGAGGGTTAGGTTATGGATGAAGAAACTGCTAGAGACCTTTTTGCTTGCAAAGATAGATATGATCTTAAGAAACTGTTAGCTAAGCTGAAAGAAAAGTCTCTGAATGCTAGAATGAAATATGACCCTGCTTTTGCTACTTCACCTATTTGCATTTCTGATAGGGATTATGATTTCTCTTTTGATCCTGAGTTATTTACTTTGGTTGAATCTGATCCTTTTTATGGCTATGGATCTGAAACTATTGTGGCACATCTTACTAAATTGAATGATATAGCCACCCTATTCACTCACGAGGAAAAAATTCGTTATTACTATATCCTTAAGTTATTTCCGTTCTCATTAAAGGGTGATTGTAAGATATGGTTTAATTCTCTTGCTCCTAGTTGTGTGCGTAGTCCCCAGGATATGATTTATTACTTCTCTGCAAAATATTTCCCCACTCATAAGAAACAAGCTGCCTTAAGGGAAATATATAATTTTGTGCAAATTGAAGAAGAGAGTCTCCCACAAGCTTGGGGGAGGCTTCTCCAATTACTTAATTCTTTGCCTGATCATACTCTCAAGAAAAATGAAATACTTGATATCTTTTATAATGGACTAACCGATGCTTCCAGAGACCACCTGGATAGTTGTGTTGGTTGTGTTTTCAAGGAAAGAACTGTTGAGCAAGCTGAATTGCTATTGAATAATATATTGAGCAATGATAATGATTGGACACTTCCTGAACCAACTCCTAAGCCAACTTCGAAGAAAAGGGGTATTCTATTTCTCAGTCCTGAAGATATGCAAGAGGCAAAGAAATCTATGAAAGAAAAAGGTATTAAAGCTAAAGA
Organism: Triticum aestivum; assembly: GCF_018294505.1. Classification (NCBI taxonomy): domain Eukaryota; kingdom Viridiplantae; phylum Streptophyta; class Magnoliopsida; order Poales; family Poaceae; genus Triticum; species Triticum aestivum. Next base: position 496,872,549 of record NC_057813.1, read on the forward strand.
TGTTAAGAATTTACCACCTATTGAAGAAATACATGGTCTTGATGACCCGACACATGTAGTAAAGTTAAATTCTCTCTATAGATTTGATAAGTGTGAAATCCCATCTACTAAGTTTCCTAGTCAATGCTTGGATGAGTTTGATAATTTTATGATTAAACAAGAAGACTTCAATGATTATGTTGGTAGACAATTGAAACGTAATGCTTATATGACTGAACACTTGAGTGATTATATGTCTAGAGTTAAAGGTGATCTTAAGCTCGTTAGTAAACATGCATCCATGGTTATCACTCAAGTAGAACAAGTACTTAAGTCACAAGATGATTTGCTCAATGAATTAAACAATAAGAAAAATGATAATGATGTTAGAGTTCTGACTAGAGGTGGTAGAATGACTCAGGAACCTTTGTATCCTGAGGGCCATCCTAAAAGAGTTGAGCAAGATTCTCAGAGAACTAATGTTGATGCACCTTGAAAGTGCGTTAAGTCGACTAGAGGGGGGGTGAATAGGCGATTTTTACAAGTTCGTCATTGAGGAATTTCAGGGTGAGGAAATTCCTAAGTCACGAACTACAAGCAACAGAACAAGTACTCAGGTATAAACATAACAGAGCAATAGCATAGTCATCTTGATGAAATGAAAGACACATAGAGAGTACAGAAAGCGTAAACACATGATAAGCAAGCTGAAGACAATGTGACTAAAGAAATTGGATTGAGGAAGTATAGAAAGTCTTCAGTCAAAGTCTTCAAATAGTATGATCAGATTCATTAACACATGAATGAGGAAATGAAGAGGTTGAGGAAATAGAACCAGTAGGCTTGGTGAATACAATGATTTGGTAGACCAGTTCCAACTGATGTGACAGTTGTACGTCTGGTTGGAGCGGCTGAGTATTTAAACTCGAGGACACACAGTCCCAGACACACAGTCCTCACCGTATTCCTCCTTGAGCTAAGATCACATAGACCTCGCCCAACACTCGTGGTAAGTCTTCACAGGTGACTTCCAAACCTTCACAGACTAGGTCACTCGGCGATCCACAATTCCTCTCGGATGCTCAGACCATGACACCTAACCGTCTGGAGGATACACAATCCTCAAAGGTAACAAGCATCGGTTCAACACAGGAACAATCTCTTCAGTGATGCTCAATCACTTTGGGTTTTTAGGTTTGGGTTTTCCTCACTTGATGATTTTTGCTCAATGTCCTCGGAGGATGGGATGCTCTCAATTAACAAGTGTCTGTTTCTCTTGGAGCAGCCAACTAGCTAGTGGTTCTAGGGGGTGGCTGTTTATAGCCTCGGGAGTAGCCTGACATGATTATTCATAAATGCCCTTAAAGGATATGACCGTTAGGTGGTAGGATATTTTGGACAGCTGGCGCGTAGCACAACAACGGTCGGATTTGAGGTTCGAATTCCTCAGGGCTATCATGATCCTCACTGGTGAATTCCTAACTCCTCAGTCATAACAAATTATCGAGAGACCAGAAGATCTTCGTCTCTGTCACTGAAGAAATTGACTGAACTGATATGAGATTTCCAATGGCTTCACTCGAAAGGATTGGGTAGGTGTAGGATTTTGAGATGATCATCACTTGGAGATCAGCTTCCTTAGTATTACCTCGACCCCCTTTAACAGTATGGTGTTTCCTATGACTCAAGAAGGAGAAAATGAAACTACAAAAACAAAAGTCTTCATGCTTCATAATCCTCGCATGAATATCCAAATCTTCAAGGTCACACCAATTTCTTCACTTTCAAAGTCTTCAGGAAAACTAAAGTCTTCAACCGAAGACATTCATTTTTAGGGGTCGACTTTCACTGTAAATATCAAACTCCTCATCAACTTATAGAGCCTGTGTACACTCACAAACATATTAGTCCCTTAACCAATACGTCTTAAATACACCAAAATCACTAAGGGGCACTAGATGCACTTACAATCTCCCCCTTTTTGGTGATTGATGACAATATAGGTTGAGTTTTCAACGGGGATAAGCATATTAATTGAAAGTGCTCAATATTGAGGAATTTGATTTCAAGATATAGAAAAACTCCCCCTGAACATGTGCATAGTGAGGAATTTGCTTTGAAGCAATGCACATTTGAAGAGTAGAATCATGGAGATCTCCCCCTATATCTTGTAATTCATACACACATTTAACATATAGAATGAAGAATTTGAAATGCATGATGAAATATGGTGACTGATATAATTCAGCATGCGTGCGTAATATATATGAGGAAATAGCATGCAGAAAAATAGAGCAAAAGTATCAGGTCACCATCGAACTTAAGTTTACAACTCAAACAACAAACACTTCAGAAGAGCGAGAGTTGCAAATTAATCAAAAAAACACCCATATAGATAGACCCGCTTGAAGACTAACTCAAATTTCTCCCCCTTTGTCATCAAATGACCAAAAGGGACGAAAAGTGAGGACTAACGCCCTTGAAGAATATCATCGTGAGGTGATGGAGGAGCGCCAGCGTTGTTGGGGTTGGTTGTTGGAGTAGGGCCTGCCGCAGTGTCGTCCAAGTCTTCATTTTCATCAGTCTTGCACGTTGAAGAATATGAGCTGGGCACCAAGGGAGGAACTTCGACCTTCTTGAATTTCTTCGCCGGAGGCTTAGACCAGCTGAAGTCCCGCTTAAACCCATCTGCTTGAGATCTTCATCACCGTAGAGATGAGTCAGAACAGCCCAGGTGCGACCAAAAACTTCATTGAGGTAGTACTGGTTCTTCTTCACTGAATTGCACGTAGCAGTCATGTTGTGAATAATTGAACCAAACTGACGCTTGACCCATTTATGATTGCGATCGACCTTCTGATGAAGACTGAGGAGAAGCTCACGATCAGTCATCACCCTTGGAGCTGTGGCTTGAGGACTTTGCTTTGAGGCATAGGTGGAAGAATCATGAGTGGAAGAGTCATCATTGGTGGAATTTGAAGCAACTTGGCGAAACTGTCCATCCAATGGACGAATGCCCTCATCAACAATTGTAGTGGCCTTGCCCTTTTCATCAGCCGAGGAAAATGTCCGCTTGAGGACTTCAATAGGGGGCAAGTAACTGCCATGGTTGAGTGTATTAGCCTTATAGTTGATTGAAGACCTTGATCTGAGGAATCTCATAATCCAGGGAGCGTAAGGCTTCAGTTCAAAAGGAGACAGTGCAACGTTTGCGAGAGTCCTCATGAAGAAGTCATGGTAGTTTAATGGAATACCATGCATTAGGTTGAATAGCAAATTCTTCATGATGCCAAAAACTTCTTCATCATTCGAGTTGTGGCCTTTGATAGGACTCAGTGTCTTGGTCAGAATGCGATAGATAGTCCGAGGCACATACAACAGTGCCTTCATGAGGAATTTGGTCCTTGAGGCTTGACCGGGCTTCAGTGGCTTCATCAACACTTGCATGTAGTGATCAGACAACTCTGGTTCATGATATATAAGACTGGCACCTTCAAGGGGAGGACTGACAGGCAGGGCATGAAGCAATTTAGAGGCTGGTGCTTTGAAGTGAGTGTTTTCTATCATCCAGTCCAACACCCAAGAGTTCACATCGTCAACATTTCCAGTGATGTGCAGCGTCACAAAGAACTGAAGAATGAGCTCTCCATTCCAATCACAGATGTCGGTGCAGAAGTTGAGCAATCCAGCATCATGAATAACACTGAGGACAAGTGTGAAGCACGACAGTGATTCCATATCCACATGAGGAATGTGCTCATGGTCGAAGACTTTGTCCTTATTCAAAAGTAGTGAAGAATAGAAGTTTGCTTGGCTGGCAGTCCAGAAACGCTTCCTTCTAAGACGAGCAACGTCATAAGGGCTGTAGTCAGTGAAGAACACATGCTCATGGAAGAAGTCATCAACCTTGAATTTTGGCATCTTCGAGAATGGATTCTTCGGCTTCGGCTGAGGAGTATCAGTAAATTGCAGCACAACCTCAGGAATCTAAATCTCTAGAGCCGCAGGCTAAGGAATTTCAGCTTCTGCTTCAGCAGCAGCCTGGGTCTCCATTTCTTCAACAACTTTATCATCAGCACTAGTGGCTGGAATTTCTTCAGGAATGGAAGGGGCAGTATGAATTTCATTAGAGCCCATCTGAACTTCTGTAGAGACTAGGGACTGAGGAATTTTTTGAAGCGGTGTGAACAGAGGAGAGTTCGGGTGCTGACTGTCCCAAAAGTCATCGTTCATCACAGGTGTGGTGCTCCCAGTGTCCACATCTTCATATTCTTCCATTTCTTCAACGCCTGCCTCTTCAGTTGTGAACTGAGGAATTGGCGAGGATACTAGGGGAGTTGAAGTGATAGTGTCCACTTCAATTTCTTCATTCATCTGCTCTGTCGAAGCAGCAGAAGGATTTTCTTCATCAGATTCATTTGGAATCTCCTAATCTTCACCAAAAGGAATGATTTCCTTTGATGGCATGCTTGAGAGAGGAACAACATCAATTGGATTCTCAACTGAGCTTGTCAAAATCTTCGCCTTCTTGGGTGTAGAAGATTCTAAGGAAGCAAATGCTTTCCTTTTCTTCAGAGCAGCTTGCTCCGCAGCCTTTGTTTTCTTCACTTCCAGAGCAGAAGGAAGAACTTGGCTTGGTGTTGGTGCAGGAGGAGCGGAGGAAATTGGAGCAATTTCTTCAGGCACAACTGATGCAGTTGTCCTGCTTTGGTCAGCTTCTTCAGGCACAACTTCAAATGCTTCAGCTGGCCTGACTTGTTCTTCAGGCGTAACACTAGTGGTTGCCCTGGCAGTTTCTTTAGCGGCTGGTATTTCTTCAGCCCTGGTGCTTGCAGTTTCATCGGCAGCCTGATTTTCATCAGCGGTGTTAGCATGTTCTTCAGTCGACTGTGCAGATGCTTCAGCCGGAGGAATTTCAATGTGTGTTGGATCAATAAGTGAATTTCTTCGCCATTTTGAAAAATCTGACTTTGGCTCCCAGCCATTCTGCCTTGTAGGCGTCAAATTCATCATTGAGCTTCTTGATCTCAGATTGTAGAGCAACGAGTTGCTCAGGCGATAGCCTTATAATGCCATCCTTCAGTAAGCGTTGTTTCTTGTACTGGGCTTTCTTTGCAGTCCTGGCTTGATCATATTTCCATTTTTCTCCAGTGATGAACTTCGTCAACATGTGACTTTGTCCAGGAGTGAGGTCTAGCTCGGGCAAAGGAGTGTTCAGGTCATTGTGCCAGAGGTCAATGAAATCCAGGATCTTCTTCGGATCCAATAGAACAGGCACAACACTGCCCTTGGCTCTAGCGGCCCTTTGCTGTCTACCTTTGATGATTTCGGCCAATTCTTCATCATCAACCTCATCATCATCAGTTGGTTCTTGGAAGGCAACTTGTTTCTTATGAGGACTTGGTCTAGTGCCTCATCCTGCAGTTGCCTTGGTCTCCAGCAGAGTGGGGCTTTTTGAAGACAGATGAGGAACTGAAGAACTTGCAGAAGCTCATGAGGCAATTGAAATGCCTATGGTCCTTTGGCAAGTGGCGAGATGCACAGGTGCCGAGGACTTTGCAAGAGGAGCTGAGGGTTTTGCAACCTGAGGAACTGGAGCAATTTGAGGTATTTGCCATGAGGGCATTGATGAGCTTTGCTATGAGGGCATTGCTGAGGTTTGAGGTTTGCGGGCAGGCTTCTTGGGCATAGCCTTCTTGCTTGTGGTGGACTCAGCAGCGGCATCAGTAGAATCTTCATTGAATTTCTTCACTGCTTCTTTGGCCTGCTTGGCTTGCCGCTTGGCCCATTCATCAGCATAATCCTCACCACGTTTGATGCTTGTGGGGTCAACTCTTTGGCTAGGTGCCAATGGAGGTGTTGGGCAAGGATGGTTTAGAGCGAATTTCTTCATATGTTTTGGAGTAACATATCTGTACTTCCTCCATTCCCGTGCCCATCTCCGTTCAATTTTTTGTATGCGCACCTTGCGCTCATTCTTTGTTTCCTTCCCATGAGTTGCCTCATCAGGTGTGCAGTACCCTGCATAAATGTCAACACAAATCTCAAAAGCAATGTTGACTTCCAGTTTCTTTCCTCCCTTCTGAGGTCTTTTGCCATCTGCCCTTTTCTTTAGCTGAGGAATTTGAACTATTGAGTTCTCTAAGGAAGTTTGTAGCTTTTCTTTGAGGAACGCTACAAATGAGTTAAGTTGATGAGAACCTAGTGATTCAGCAGCAGACATGTGTACCTGTGAACAGACTATAGGTGCGAAGAATTTGGAGAGGTCATATGCATTCTCAGAAGTTTTTTGCAAAACGAAACAAGTTTGAGGAAATTGACCAGATGTGTCTTGAAGAATTTCACTAAGCGTTCTTTGACTTAGGTTCCATTGTTGTGCGGATTGTGAGATTCACACAATTGAGGAATCATGAATAAAAATATCACTTAGAGAAACAGATCAAGAACAGATGATTGTGCGAGGTGTTTAGAGTGTGGAGGTTGAAGAATAAACACCTTTTGAAGATTTGATGAAAATCATCAGTAGTAACAAAGGCAGTAAAAGTAACTTTTAATTACCCTTGATGAAGAACACGACGAACTGGGAGTGTAGATTTAGAAGTTCGTCAGTCTAGATCTTCCACGCCCTAACTTGGCAGAGGAAGACGGCTATGACAACGGCGGAGAGAAGATGTCCGCGGCCGGCGCGAGTATGATGATGACGAGGTCGAGGCAGTGAAGCTCTTCCTCACTGGCGATGATGAAGGTAGCGGTGGCACTAGGGCTTGAGAGATCGAGCGAGGGGAGTGAGATCGAGCGGGTAAATGCAGTCTGAGGAGGGTGAGGGGTATTTATAGCCGCAGTGAAAAACCGCTCGCCCGAGGAAAATGGACGAACGTGCCCCTGACCCTTTTCATCCTAGCAACATGTGTCACCCACGTACAGTGTGGTGGAGATCGTGGGTGAATAGATAACTCTTATCATGGGAAGTGTAATGGTTTGAGCGGCAAGAGCCGAAAATTTAGATAAGAATATTTTAAAGTTTTGTTCGCAATTTCTTCAGCTGACAAGGACACAATGAAGATTTTGAACGGATTTCAAATAGAATGCACATGACGAATTAGTGAATAGACTAGGTTGAGTTTAGCATAGAGGGGGAAAGGGTCCGATCACATTCACTTAGCAAAAAAATCAACTTGAAGAATTAGCAATAAGTTAATGCTGTAGAGGACATGAACTCAAGTATATATATATATATATATATATATATATATATATATATATATATTATATAGGACAAATGTTTCCTACAAGCAGTGGTAGTTACCACCACTTGCGTTTTGTATGTTGTATGTAGTATCTGTTGAAACCGAAAGTATGTATGTGTAGTATGTAGTATATAACAATGATTAGGTAGTATATATACTAATTTTTAGGTAGTATGTACCATTTTTTGAGTATGCTCTTTTTTACATACAAATATGTACGTATTTCACAAATATAACAAAAACTATGGGCTCATATGCAATTTTTTCATGTAACTTGCTTTGAAAAAGCTTAGATATAGTATATGAACATATTCAAAATAATAAAATAGTATATATAGTACCATATGGTAGTATATGAGACATGTGGGGTAACTACCACCGGGTGGTAGGATGGATTTTCCCTATATATATATATATAGTCAATGAGGTACAACGACGGAAAGAGTGAAGACAATGCAAAGTTGAAGAATTTGAAAAACTAAGGAATTTCAAAAATGAAGAAAAACTCAAATTGAAGATTTCCAACTTTGGTTGGTGGCATAACCCACCGTATAAGAACGATGATTTCAGACACCGCGTACAATTGTCGTAGGGTTTTGAGAATCAATTTCTTCATTAATTTCTTCACACTTAGAGGGTTAGTCCTCATTGATTGAAGAAAGATGTTACTTCGTGTGTTGCACATCTAAGTCATCAAGTTTGCATAAGTGTTAGGATGTGTGTCCTTTTCAGAGAACTTTCGAAGATTCTAAGATATTTAGCTCACACCGCAACTTGCTAAATCTCTTCTCATCCAAGGGCTTTGTGAAGATATCGGCCAGGTGGTCTTCAGTATTTGCGTGGTCGATGGAGATGTCGCCCTTCAACACATGGTCAGGAAGAAAATGATGACAAATCTGGATGTGCTTTGTCTTCGAGTGCTGAACTGGGTTGTGAGCAATCTTGATAGCACTCTCATTGTCACAGTAGAGTGGCACATTCTTCACATTGATGCCATAGTCCTTGAGGGTTTGCTTCATCCATAGCAATTGAGCACAGCAAGATCCAGCAGCAATGTACTCAGCTTCAACAGTAGAGAGTGATATGCAGTTCTGCTTCTTCAAGGACCAACATACCAAGGACCGTTCGAGGAAATGACATGTACCTGACGTTGACTTGCGGTCCACCCAATCACCAGCATAGTTAGAGTCTGAATATCCAATGAGATCAAAGGAAGAGCCCTTGGGATACCATAATCCAATTGTTGGTGTGTGAGCTAGATATCGAAGAATATGCTTCACAACCTTATGGTATGATTCCTTCGGTGTAGCTTGAACTCGGGCACACATGCAAACACTAAGCATAATATCCGGCCTAGATGCACATATGTACAATAAAGAGCCAATCATGGAGCGGTATACCTTTTGATCAAAGTCTTTACCATTTTCATCAGTGCATAGATGGCCATTTGTGGGAATAGGGATTTTGACGCCTTTGCAATCTTGCATGCCGAATGTCCTCAACACATCCTTGAGGTATTTCTCCTGAGATATGAATATGCCATTGTATTGTTGATGAATTTGAAGACCTAAAAAGAATTTCAATTCTCCCATCATAGACATTTGATATTCTTCACTCATCATATAGGCAAATTCGTCACTTTAATGTTGGTTAGTACAGCCAAAGATAATATCATCAACATATATTTGGCCCACGAATAATTCATCATCATATGCTTTGATGAAAAGAGTTGGATCAAGTGAACCGGGTTTAAAGCCTTTCTTCATGAGGAATTCCTTCGGTGTGTCATACCATGCCTGAGGTGCTTGCTTTAGGCTATAGAGGGCCTTATTGAGTCTGTAGACGTCATCTGGAAATTTTGGATCCTCAAAACCTGGTGGTTGAGCAACATATACTTATTCCTCAAGCTTACCATTGAGGAATGCACTTTTCACATCCATTTGATGTAAGATGATATTATGATGGTTAGCGTAAGCAAGCAATATGCGAATAGCCTCAAGTCTAGCAACAAGTGCAAAAGTTTCATCAAAATCAATTCCTTCAACCTGTGTGTAGCCTTGAGCTACAAGACAAGCCTTATTCCTCACCACAAGGTCATTTTCATCTTGTTTGTTGTGATAAATCCATTTGGTACCGATGATGTTGTGCTTGCGTGGGTCTGGTCGCTTGACAAGTTCCCACATATTGTTGAGCTCGAATTGATGCAATTCATCTTGCATGGCTTGAATCCACTCAGATTCCATGAATGCTTCATCAACTTTCGTTGGTTCTATGATAGAGACAAACGCAAAATGCCCACAAAAGTTAGATAAATGTGAAGCTTTTGAGCGCGTGAGAGGACCTGGTGCATTGATGTCATCAATGATCTTCTTGATATGCACTTTGTTTGCAACGCGAGGATGTGCGGGTTGACGACTTTGCTTAGGCCCAGCAATTTCATCAGGACCAGTTTCTTCAGCAGCACCAGTGTGATTTTCTTCACGAACCGGAATGTCTTCTTCAGCAGATTCTTCGGTAGGGATGATATCCTCAGTAGCTTTGAACTTGATGGATTCCTCAGGTGACATTTCATATAGCACATGAGGTAGGTGCTCTCTTTGTGAGCCATTAGTTTCATCGAACCGCACATCTACAGTTTCAACAATCTTGTGATGATTGATGTTGAAGACTCTATAGGTATGCGAGTCCTTTCCGTAACCAAACATAAAACCCTCATGTGCTTTCGGTACAAATTTAGAGTGATGGTGAGGATCTCTAATCCAGCATTTAGCACCAAAGACTTTGAAATAACTTACATTGGGTTTCTTGTCAGTGAGGAGTTCATATGAGGTCTTTTTGAAGAATTTGTGAAGATATACCCTGTTGATGATGTGGCACGCAGTATCAATGGCTTCAGGCCAAAAGTGCTAAGGTGTCTTGTATTCATCAAGCATGGTGCGAGCCATCTCAACAAGAGTTCTGTTCTTGCACTCCATGACGCCATTCTGCTGAGGAGTATAAGGAGCAGATAACTCGTGAGTAATACCAAGTATGTCAAGATATTCATCGAGGCCAGTGTTCTTGAACTCCGTTCCATTATCACTCCTGATATGCTTGATCTTCACACCGAAGTTAGTAGTAGCTCTTGAGGAAAATTGTCTGAAGACTTCCTGCATTTCATTTTTGTAAGTGATGATATGCACCCATGTGTAACGAGAATAGTCATCAACTATGACAAAGCCATATAGTTATGCAGAACTAGAGAACGTGGCATAATGAGTAGGGCCAAAGATATCCATATGAAGTAATTCAAAGGGACGAGAAGTGGTCATTATAGTCTTTGAGGGATGCTTGGCTCTGGTGATCTTCCCAGGCTCACAAGCCCCACAAAGATGATCTTTGAGGAATTTGACACCCTCGATGCCAATGACATGCTTCTTCTTTGCGAGTGTATGCAAGTTCCTCATCCCAGCATGACCAAGTCGTTGATGCCATAGCCAGCATCCTGAAGCTTTTGCAAGTAGACATGTGGCATGTTGTGGTCCTACAGAGAAATCAACAATATACAAGTATCCTTTCCTAAAGCCTTCGAAGACTTTGGAATTGTCAGATTCCATCAGCACAATGCAACGAAATTTGCCAAAGATGACAACCATATCAAGATCACAAAGCATTGAGACAGACATGAGGTTGATCCTAAGGACTCGACAAGATTGACTTTGTCCATGTGTCTATCCTTTGAGATTGCAACCTTACCTAGACCCAATACCTTGCTTTTGCCTTTGTCAGCGTAGGTGATATGCTTCAGATGAGACGGTGAAAAATCAATGTCCATCAACAAGTTCCTGTCACCAGTCATGTGATTTGTACATCCACTATCGAGGACCCACTCAGTAGCTTTAGGTTGTTCATCCTGCAGATGAATTAGTGCAACTTATGAACCCATATACTTCATCAGTGAAGAATATGATATCAAATTCATCAACAGTAATAGACATAGTAATATGACAACGTGAGAAATGAGTCATTCATTTCTTCATAATTAGCTTGCGTCCATTCAAGCACATTCAGGTCTCCGGCAATTTCTTCAGACGATGAAGTTCGTTTGGAGACCTGACCCTGCATCAGAGATTAGTTCTTTTTCTTCACCACCCACATCTGGAGGGGTGGCAAAGAATTCATCATTCTGTGAGCTCCATAATAAAAAGATGGCATTGAAGCCAGTGCACTTTGTTTCACAGAAGAGTGCTCAAGATAAGCAGAAAAATTCTTCGAGGACTTATGAACATAATGGTTTGAAGAATAATGCACATATTCATGGCCTTTAGACTTTCCCTGTGAAACAGAAGTGTTAGCATGATGATGTTCATATGAGAATTTTGATCCACATGAGGAATTTGATCCATATGAAGAATTTGGTCCATATGAGGACTTGGATCCATATGAACATTTTGATCCATATGAAGATTTGATCTGGGGTTCCTATTCTTCATGGGTGGTGTCATGGTGACATTCACCTGAAGATTTTCAAGGCACCTTTTAGGAACCCAGATGTTCTTCATAGAGGGACCGTTCCTGCAGTTAGTTCCAACATATCGAGCAAATACTTCACCATTCTGATTCTTAAACAGTTTATAGTTGGAGTCAAATGACTCATCAGAGGAATATGGAGAATCAAAAGTAAAGCCAGATAGAGTGCATGGATCTACAGGAGGTCCTTTCGCAGCAACCCATGAGGTTTTGGGATACTGCTCAGGTTTCCAGTAGGTCCCATCAGCATTGAGTTTCCTCTCAAAGGCAATACCCTCTTTCCTAGGGTTCATGTTCAAGATCTACTTTTTGAGCACATCACATAGAGTCGGATGCCCTTTGAGGCTTTTTTAAATGCCTGTCACATATAATTCCTTCAGCCCTGCATTATCGTCAGTGATACTTGTGGTATCCTCAGATGAGGAATTTGTGACCACAGAGACATTTGAAGAATTTGCAGAAATAGAAGCGTTTGAACATTCAGGTGATGAATTAGTAGATTCATGCTCAATGCATTTCAGACATGGTGGAATAAATTCTTCCTGAGCGGAACTGATCTATTGAGCAAGCAATGAATCGTTTTCCTTGTGAAGATCTTCATAACTCACTTTTAGCTTCTCAAGATCTTGCTTTCTCTGAAGAAATTCATAAGAAAGCTTCTCATGATCAGTTAACAAAGTGTTATGATGATTTTGAAGGTTGTCAAACCGAGTTTGAAGTCTCTGAAGATTATCTGTCAGAGTCTTGGTTTGATTCAATTCCTCACCCAACATGTCATCGCTTCTGTCTAGTTGATTTTGAATCTTTTCTAAAGCTTTATGTTGTTTAACATCAATTTTAGCAAGTTTTGAATAGCTAGGTTTGAGATTGTCATCAGATTCATCGTCACTAGAGTCAGAGGGGGAATGTTTGAGTACCTTGGCACCTTTTGCCATGAAGCATTAGGTGGGAGCATACTCATCGATGCTTTTGTCATCAGAGTTGGGGAGGTCATTTTCTTCAGTGTTGAAGATGGACTTGCTGACATAAGCGGTAGCGAGGGCTAAGCTTGCCACACCAGAGTCTAATTCCTCAGATTCCTCCTCTTCCACATTGTCGTTAGATTCAGCTTCAGAGTCCATTTCCTTGCCAATGAATGCCCGAGCCTTCTTGGAACGGTTCTTCTTGTGAGATGAAGACTTTGAAGATTTTGATGATGAAGACTTTCAAGATTTCTTCTTCTTCTTTGATTCATCAGAATCCTCATCTTTGTACTTCTTCTTCTTTGATTCCTTTTCCCATAGAGGACAATCCGACATGTAGTGACCAGGTTTCTTGCATTTGTGGCAAGTTCTCTTTTTGTAGTCACGAGACAAGGAATCATCATTTCTTGAAGACTTTCCAAAGCGACCGCGGCGAGAGAACTTCTGGAATTTCCTCACGAGCATTGCTAGCTCCTGGCTCAATTTCTCAGGATCACCAAGGCTGCTACTAGAGTCTTAAGCTTCAGACTTAGAGACTGCCTTGGCCTTCAGTGCATGTGATCTTCCATAGCTTGGTCCATAGAGATCTCTCTTCTCAACAAGCTGGAACTCATGAGTGTTTAGCCTCTCAAGGATATCAGCGGGATCTAGTGACTTGTAATCAGCTCGCTATTGAATCATCAGTGCTAGAGTATCAAATGAGGAATCAAGTGATCTCAGCAATTTCTTCACCACCTCATGGTCAGTGATGTCAGTGGCACCAAGTGCTTGAAGCTCATTTGAGATATCAGTGAGGCGATCGAAGGTTTGCTGAACATTTTCATTGTCGAGTCTTTTAAAGCGGTTGAAGAGATGGCGAAGAACATCAACTCGGGAGTCACGCTGAGTTGAGACTCCTTCGTTGACCTTTGATAGGCTGTCCCAAATCAGCTTGGCAGTTTCTAGGGCACTCACTCTACCGTACTGTCCTTTGCTCAGATGGCCACATATGATATTCTTCGCTTGTGAATCTAATTGCTTCAATCTCTTCACATCTGCAGCATTCACAGACGGAGTGACTGAGTGAATGCCATTTTCCACAACATACCAGAGATCGTTATCAATTGCCTCAAGATGCATGCGCCATCTTGTTCTTCCAGTAGGGGTAGTCCGTCCCATCAAAGGTAGGACACCCAGCCCAGATCTTGATCATACCTGCAGTCGACATAACTAAAACTCCAGGCGGTTAAACAAAAATCACATAGAACAAGGGAGTACCTTGCTCTGATACCAATTGAAAGTGCATTAAGTCGACTACAGGGGGAGGGTGAATAGGCGATTTTTACAAATTCGTCACTAAGGAATTTTAGGGCGAGGAAATTCCTAAGTCGCGAACTACAAGTAGCGGAATAAGTACTCAGGTATAAACATAACAGAGCAATAGCATAGTCATCATGATGAAATGAAAGACACACATAGAGTACAGAAAGCGTAAACACATGATAAGCAGGCCGAAGACAATGTGACTAAAGAAATTGGATTGAGGAAATATAGAAAGTCTTCAGTCAAAGTCTTCAAACAGAATGATCAAATTCATCAACACATGAATGAGGAAATGAAGGGGTTTAGGAAATAGAACCAGTAGGCTTGGTGAAGACAATGATTTGGTAGACCAGTTCCAACTACTGTGACAGTTGTACGTCTGGTTGGAGTGGCTGAGTATTTAAACACGAGGACACACAGTGCTCACCGTATTATCCTTGAGCTAATATCACACAGACCTCGCCCAATAGTCGTGGTAAGTCTTCACAGGTGACTTCCAAACCTTCACAAACTAGGTCACTCGGCGATCCACAATTCCTCTTGGATGCTCAGACCATGACACCTAACCATCTGGAGGATACATAGTCCTCAAAGGTAACAAGCCTCGGTTCCACACAGGAACAATCTCTTCAGTGATGCTCAATCACTTTGGGTTTGTAGGTTTGGGTTTGGGATTTGGGTTTTCCTCACTTGATGATTTTCGCTCAAAGTCCTCGGAGGATGGGATGCTCTCAATTGACAAGTGTTAGTTTCTCTCAGAGCAGCCAACCAGCTAGTGGTTTTAGGGGGCGGCTATTTATAGCCTAGGGAGCAGCCCGACATGATAAGACATAAATTCCCTTAAAGGATATGACCATTAGGTAGTATCATATTTTGGACAGCTGGCGCGTAGCACATCAACAGTCGGATTTGAGGTTCGAATTCCTCAGGGCTATCATGATCCTCACTGTGTAGGCAATCCGCACTGGAGAATTCCTAACTCCTTAGTCAGAACAAATTCCTCAGAGACCAGAAGATCTTCGTCTCTGCACTAAAGAAATTGACTGAACTGATATGAGATTTCCAATGGCTTCACTCGAAAGGATTGGGTAGGTGTAGGATTTTGAGATGAGCATCACTTGGAAATCAGTTTCCTTAGTATTACCTCGACCCCCTTTAACAGTACGGTGTTTTCTATGAATGAAGAAGAAGAAAATGAAACTATGAAAACAAAAGTCTTCACGCTTCATAATCCTCGCATGAATATCCAAGTCTTCAAGGTCACACCAATTTCTTCACTTTCAAAGTCTTCAAGAAAACCAAAGTCTTCAGCCGAAGACGTTCATTTTTAGGGGTCAACTTTCACTGTAAATATCAAACTCCTCACCCTATAGACCCCGTGTACACTCACAAACATATTAGTCCCTTAACCTATAAGTCTTCAATACACCAAACTCACTAAGGGGCACTAGATGCACTTACATACCTAGTCCTTCTAAGAAGAAGAAAAAGAAAAATGATAGGACTTTGCATGCTTCTAATGAACCTGTTGCTGATACACCTGAGAATCCCAATGATATTTCTATTCTGATGCTGAAACACAATCTAGTAATGAACATGAACCTAGTGATAATGTTAATGATGATGTTCATGTTGATGCTCAACCTAGTAATAATAATGATGTAGAAACTGAACCCGCTGTTGATCTTGATAACCCACAATCAAATAATCAATGTTATGATAAGAAAGACTTCGTTTCTAGGAAGCACAATAAAGAAAGAGAACCATGGGTTCAGAAACCCATGCCTTTTCCTCCGAAGCCATCCAAGAAGAAGGATGATGAGGATTTTGAGCACTTTGCTGAATGATTAGACCTATCTTTTTGCGTATGCGTTTGACTGATATGCTTAAAATGAATCCTTATGCTAAGTACATGGAAGATATTGTTACAAATAAAAGAAAGATACCGGAAGCTGAAACTTCTACCATGCTTGCTAATTATACTTTTAAGGGTGGAATACCAAAGAAACTAGGAGATCCAGGAGTACCAACTATACCATGCTCCATTAAAAGAAACTATGTTAAAACTGCTTTTATGTGATCTTGGAGCCGGTGTTAGTGTTATGCCTCTCTCTTTATATTGTAGAATTGATTTGAATAAGTTGACACCTACTAAAATCTCTCTGCAAATGGCCGATAAATCAACTGCTATACCTGTCGGTATTTGTGAGGATGTACCTATTGTGGTTGCAAACGTTACTATTTTAACAGACTTTGTTATTCTTGATATTCCGGAGGACGATAGTATGTCGATTATCCTTGGTAAATCCTTTTTGAATACTGCAGGGGCTATTATTGATTGCAACAAAGCACTACAAAAAAAAAGACACATCCGTGACATTTTGGGCCAAATGAATTTTTTTCTGTCATACATATGACACTTCTATGA
This sequence comes from Triticum aestivum, assembly GCF_018294505.1. NCBI lineage: Eukaryota > Viridiplantae > Streptophyta > Magnoliopsida > Poales > Poaceae > Triticum > Triticum aestivum. Next base: position 496,888,976 of record NC_057813.1, read on the forward strand.
CGATAATTGTGACAAAACCCGGTATAATCATAGATGTGGCGGGCTCCTACTTCTATGACAAAAAATCATTATAGAAAATGGTCTTTTTGTCCTGGGCGGGCTGGAGACGCAGCTGCATGAAATTCTTTGGGCCGTCCATGACAGAAAAAACCGTGGTAGAAGCAAGGGGGAGGAAAATTTCGGGGAGTTGCCGGTTACGGTGGGAGGTCGGGGGCCATGTGATGCGCGTTTCTTCGGACACATGTGAGGCGTTGGCTCTAACTGAACCCGAGCGAGGCGTTGGGCTCTAACTGAACCCAAGTGATTGCACTGCAGGCTACGCGTTACTGAACCCGAGCGATCGATCGATGGCTGTTAACTGAACCCGATGGAGCAATTCCTTCGCTACTGCTGCTAACTGAAGCCGATCGATTGGATGAACAGTGAGCGTTGCGGGGGGGTTTGGATGAACAGTGAGTGGTGGCGTTGCCTCTGGATGAACAGGACCCCGTGGTGTGGAGGGCTGGATGAACAGTAGAAGGTGGAGGGGTGGCCGTGGAGGGGTGGTTGAACAGGACCCCGTGGTGTGGAGGGCTGGATGAACAGTAGATGGTGGTGGGCTGGATGAACAGTAGACGGTGGAGGGGTGGTTGAATAGTAGCCGGTGGAGTAGCGCGCGGTGGAGGCTGGATGAACAGGAGCTCGTGGAGGCTGGAGGAGGTCGACGGTAGCCCGTGGAGGCTGGAGGAGGTCGACCGTGGAGATGAACAGTATCCCGTGGAGTCCCGTTTTGCGGTACGCCACACCCCTCCCGATGAACAGGACCCCCGTTTTGACTGTAGCGCTCCAACACAAGTCCGTTTCGTCCGTTTTGCGGTACGCCACACCCCTCCCGATGAACAGGACCCCCGTTTCGATTGTAGCGCTCCAACACAAGTCCCTTTCATCCGTTTTGCGGTACGCCCCACCCCTCCCGATCAACAGGACCCATGTTTCGACCGTAGGAGGTCCGTTTCCTCCGTTTTGCGGTACGCCACACCCCTCTCGATCAACAGGACCCCGTTCCGAAAGTGGCCGGTCGAACACAAGGCCGTTTCCTCCGTTCTGCGGTATGCCAGGCCTCGTTTCCATCGCCTGTTCCATCCAAGCCGATTGGCTCCCACGCGTTCCGTTGCCTCCCGATGAACATGACGCGTTTTGTTGCCTCCCCATGAACACGACGCATTCCATTGGCTCCCCATGAACACGACGACGCTGTTTCTCCGTTCTGACCCAGCCATGTACGTATGCGCGAGTAGGCGTTCAAGACCCTGCCCGTATGTACGTATGTGGCCGTATTTTCTTTCTTGCACCCTCACCACTGTACGTACGTGTACATGCTACGTGCGCGCCTCTACTACGACACGTGCGCGCCTCTACTACGACATGTGTGCGCCTCTACAACGACCAGTATGTACGTACACGTTCGCGACCAGAATGACAACCCTACGTACGCTTCGACCAGGTGGGTCCCGACTGTCAAGCACTTCCTTGCCTGCGAAGATGTAGCTGGTGGGTCCCAGCAGTCAGGGGGGCGAATCGTTTTTTTTGCCCGGACGCACTTCCTTGCGTGCGAAGATGTAGCTGGTGGGTCCCAGCAGTCAGGGGGAAATGTTTTTTTTTGCGAAATACGGTGGCCCGTCTGGTGGGTCCCTGCTGTCAGGTGGAGGAATAATTATTTTGCGCATAATAAGGAGGCACTTCCTTGCTGCGGCTGTGGACCCAGCTGTCAGCCTCTCCACGTACAGTCCATGTCCGATGGAAGCCATTCCTTGACCATGTTGACCACGCCGCGCCGAGAGCACCAGGGCGGTGGACGACAGCGAGGCCTAGGAAGGGGACAACACGGAGCCGGGGAAGACGCGGCAGTGGATGCCCACGCGTAGAGGAGTACGAGGGTTCATTGGTTTGCTGCGGTGTGAGGCTGCCGTCGCCGCAGAATAACAGGGGGTGTGGGTGATTAGAGGGATGGCCTAGCCAGCGGTGGGAGTAGTAGGGGGCGGTGAGGCCTCCGCCGCATCGTAGCCGGCCATGGGAGGCAGGAGCACGAGGCACGACCGGCGCTGGTTTGGGCGGCTGGAGCAAGAAGACCAGAGGTTGAAGAAGCACTACGGCCGTTGGATGGACACCGTACGGTCACTAGAGCTAGAATCGTGCATATTGACTAAGTTGACAAAGCCCTCCGTCCCCATCAACTTAGTAGGACCACAAGTCAGCCTGCCACTATACTGGGTCCCAGCTAACATGGGGAGTATTCGTTTTTTTGTGCGTAATAAGGAGGCACTTCCTTGCGTGCGAAGATATAGCTGGTGGGTCCGAGCTGTCAGCGGCGGTAATGTTTTTTTCGTGAAATACAGAGGCCCTTTCGGTGGGTCCCTGATGTCAGGTGGAGGAATCATTATTTTGCGCATAATAAGGAGGCATTTCCTTGCGTGCGACCGTGGACCCAGCTGTCGGCCTCTCCATGTGCAGTCCACTTTAGATGCATGTTGGTCATTGACCATGTTGACCAGGCCGTGCTGAGAGCACCAGGGCGGTGGACGACGGCGAGGCCTAGGAAGGGAACGACACGGAGGCAGGGAAGACTCGGCAGTTGTTTCCCACGCTGAGGGGAGTACGACTGTACGAGGGTTTACTGGTTTGTCTGCCGTCACCGGAGAATAACAGCAAGTGTGGGTGAGTAGAGGGATGGCTAGGCCATCAATGGGAGTATGGTGGGGCGTTGAGGCCTGCGCGGCAGCACATCCGACCATGGGGAGGAGGGAGCAGGCAGTCCCGCCGGCGCTTGTTTGAGCGGCTGGAGCAGGAAGAGCAGAGATTGAAGAAGCACGATGGACGTTGGATGGACATCCAATAGTCACTGCTTGTGCGTCAAGCTTTTTTACGAAAGCCTCAAATCTGTGGAAAACAGCATACAGCCCATCTGCCATTATTTCTAATAATTTACAGCCCATTTGCTAATTCTTAAGGTTTTTTTGGAGCCCATATTCTTTTTGTTAGCATTACAGCCCATATTGTGGCCACAGTTAAAAAATCATACGAATTTTTGCATATTTCGGTGCGGTCAGAGCTGTTTTTAATCCCAAAATTTCGACTCACATTCAAACTGATTTTAAAAATAAATGTATATCAATATAAAATCCAACAAATTCTCCATTCATAAAAATTAATGTAATTTAAAATCTCAAAATAAAAAAAAGATATTTGAAACTAATTGCCGGTTTGATGTGTTTTAAAAATGTACAACCCATTTCTCATTACTGATAGGCCATTTTCTCGGCCAGCCGAATGAAGCTCTCCTCGTCTTGAAATATTTGCAGCCCAACAGGCCTGACAAAGCGACTTACTTGGCAAATCACAAAAAAACTGGGCTGTGGCCTTGGACCTAGCTGTCAGCCTCTCCACGTACAGTACTCTTTCGATGGAAGTTGGTCGTTGACCACATTGACCACGCCGTGCCGAGAGCACCAAGGCGGTGGACGACGGCAAGGCTTAGGAAGGGGACGACACGGAGCCAGGGAAGACGCGGCAGTGGATGCCCACGTAGAGAGGAGTACGAGGGTTCACTGGTTCGGCTGCGGCGTGAGGCTGCTGTTGCCGTAGAATAACAGGGGGTGTGGGTGAGTAGAGGGATACCCTGGGCCAGCGGTGGGAGTAGTAGGGGCGGTGAGGCCTCCGCGACATCACAGTCGGCCACGAGAGGCAGGAGCACGCGGCACGGTCGGCGCTGCTTTGGGCGGCTGGAGCAAGAAGACCAAAGGTTGAAGAAGCACTATGGCCGTTGGATGGACATCGTACGGTCACTGGAGCTAGAATCGTTCATATTGACTAAGTTGACAAAGCCCTCCGTCCTCGTCAACTTAGTAGGCCCACAAGTCAGCCACCCACTATGGTGGGTCCCAGCTAGCAGGGGGTATTCATTTTTTGGTACGTAATAAGGAGGCACTTCCTTGCGTGCGAAGATATAGCTGGTGGGTCCGACCTGTCAGCGGGGGGAACATTTTTTTCGCGAAATACAGAAGCCCTTCCCACGTACAGTGCACGTACAGTGCGTAATAAGGAGGAAGTTTCCTTGCGTGCGACCATGGACCTCGTGGGTCCCAGCCGTCAGGCTCTCCACGTACAGTCCTCTTCCGATGACTCTCGTATGTTGACCATGCCGCACCAAGCGCACCGAGGCGATGGACGACGTCAAGGCCCCAGACTGGAATGACCCGGAGATGGAGAAGACACGGCAGTGGAGTCGCAGACGGAGAGGAGTGGGAAACTTGACTGGTTCGGGTGCGGGGTGGGCCTACACTCGGCAGAGAATAACAGGAGGTGCGGAGTGGAGGGATGGCCTGGCCGTCGGCGGGGTAGCGTTTCGCTGAGGAGTGCAAAACAACGCCGCTGGACGCCGAAGGCTGGAGCAGGCGGTTCTGGCAGCGCTGGGGGAAGAAGACGAGAGATTGAAGAAGAATGCCGGCTGTTGGATGTAAATCCAACGCCTTCTTAGGCTTCGACCTACTGGCCCACATATCAGCCAGTCCATTTGTTTTTTTAGTCCATTTGGTGGGCTGGGTGAAACAATGATGTAGCATCTATGCAGCCCGTTTAAATCCCATTTGCATTTTTCTCGAAATCCGTGAACTTGCTGGGCTGGGTGAAAATATCATGTTGGGCTAGACGGAGAAATGTTATAAAAACATAAACACATGAGTGCACGTTAGTAAAATCTTTGCAAGCTTATGTACGCAATCACTAGGAGTTAACTTGGCAAGTTATTTATAAACAATTATTATTATTATTTTGTAAGAACTTTCAACTTATGAAATAAAAATTATCATTTTAATTTGATGAGTTAATAGTATGTGGGGTGTTATTATTTTTTAGGCTAGACGTGGGACAATTGAGTTGGTTCTAGGGGAAAGTACTGGGAGAAAACTCAGTTTACATCGAAAAAGAAAGTGGGAGAAAATTCAGAGACCTGCTGGGTCCACCTGAGGAGAGGAATATGTTGGGAGGAAGGAGATTCAAAGCACGACAGCCGAGTGAACTATTTTTTTTACGGACAAGTGAACTAGTTTACATACATAAGCAAATAGCCACTAAAAAAGCAATGAGGTTAATGGGTTCTTAAAAGAAATATTTCGGACAAAACAGATAATTACGACACATAGGCTAATGCATGAAACACTTAGATGATAAAGGTGCTTATAAACAGATAAAGTACAACATCTAGACCTTCCTGGCACACTTGATCATGACGCTGCGGTTGTCCGTGTACTCGTCGGTTACGGGAAGCAGACACGCCCTCATGTCCAAGATCTGCCTGTACATGTCATAGCATGTGTATGCGTCCTTGGCCGCATAGGTTATGTAGGCTAGATTCAGAGGTACCTCCCACGTGTTCAGGTCGTCTTCTTTCATGTTGGCGTATCAGGAGTCGATGATGGTCTCATCGAGGTCAACCACAAAGTCCTTCTCCTTCCCGTTGCTGATGATCTTGTATTGCTTCTGGATGTCGACAAGCTTGTTGCACCAGATGGCCGAATCGTTGTGTTCTTCCTTCTCTCCACCGTAGCGAAGGTGCAGTCGGTGCTGCCGATGAAACGGGTGAATGCTCCAGAACCTGGTGCAGCCATAGGACTGAGGCGAGGCAGAGCTTCACCGAGTCCGTATCGTTGGTGTACATCAGATTCAACTTGGTGCAGCCATAGGACTGAACGGCGAACTAACTCCTTGCTGAAGTCCATATCCAGCAGGCTCACCCCTCGGATTGCCATTTGAGTCTTTTCGAGTGAACGAGTGTGTAGGCGGCGGCAGCAGTTCGTTTTTCAGCTCTTGGGGATTTGGATTCCATAGTAAGCTGAGTGTGTACAAGCGACAATAGTTACTACCCCTCCCTCGTCCGCTGCACGCCCGGTAGAAGATGCACCCTCGATGCATTCAAACGCCTCCATTAAGAAACCTACTCCGGCCACACGTCGGTTCACGAGCGGGTCTATATTGGTACTGTAATAACACAAGTTAGTGTTCACTTTACTTAAATTTAATTAGCTTTAATAGAAATTTATACTTAAAACAAGCAATGCATTGGCTCGTTCTATCAGTGCCGCAGGATCAACATGCACAACAATTAGAATTATTATTCTCAGGACGCACACAATCAGCACATTTGTCGCACTTTCACAAAGATAATACTACCAAGTTTGAACTGTTTGTTATGGTTGCTGTCCTCTGCATCATCATGCCGTGTTTCCCAGCTTGCAAGATTCAGAACCAAGAAATGAGATCCAAATAATAAGTACAACAAAGATGCCTACACATCTCATTGATACCCAGCTTGCAAGATTCAGAACCAACAAATAAGATCCAAATAATAAGTACAACAAAGATGCCTACACATCTCATTGATTCCCATCTTGGAAGATTCAGAACCAACAAATAAGATTCAAATAAGAAGTACAAAAAAGATGCCTACACATCTCATTGATTCCCAGCTTGCAAGATTCAGAACCAACCCATTAGAGCCTTTTGATAAAGTGAATATCAGGATTAAATCCATCTTGGCTAGCCATGTCATACAATCGAAGAACTTGGCGAATGCTCTTGACCGTCACAACATCTGTAGTTGAGTATTCCCGTTTGCACAACATGTTTGCACAACACAAACAAGGAGACAGGAAAGCATGATTTCACTTTAATAGAGGCCTCCTTGAACTCAACCTCCAGGTCCACTAGGATGAGGTCTGCCTGGAGTTCCATGATTCAATTCATGCGCCTTTTTCCACGGTTCACCTAAAATGAAGCAAAGATTGCGTCATTCAGCTAGCAAGAAGTACTTGCTCTTGTGAACTGGCTGGTTCTTCTTTAGTAGTTGCACTAAAATTGAGGAACATTAAGGTTGGCTGTCCGGCTCATGTAAGGTGCAACTATAATTTTCTTATCCTTTTGTGCAGTTCCACTAAAATAAAGTGCCATTGTGGTGACAGTGACGGCTCCATCTTGCAAAGGCTAATAAAATGTTGCACGAGATTACCCGCAGAACTTGACGGAGATTTTGGAAACTCCAATCAACATTTTGTGCAGTTCCACCAAAATTGGGAGATGTTGCCCACGTGACATTTTAGTTGAACTGCACAAGTCACTCATTCCAAAAAAAAGTGTTTTGTGTAGTTCACCAAAAGGTCACAATAGCAACAAGGTGAAATGGATATCCCTATCTGCACAAAATGATAGAAAGTAAACAGTTGTTGGTCAATAAGAATATACGAAACAGATACAAAATGAAAAGAAGCATCTTAATTATGTTCATGGCAATCATGCAAGGACAGTAGAAATTTTAAAACGTCAGCAATGCTTCATGTTACCAGAAGCATCACGATCAACAATGAGATTCCTTAGATATGGGATTACTTAAATAGTGGCATAGCTTGTTTACCAGACACAGTAAATCAACCGTAGCTAAAGAGTTGGTTTAAGGGCATGGGACCGTGGGGACACCAGGACACTCAGCAGCGTAAAGGAGCGACTTACTTATCATACTGGGGAAAACAGCAGGAGTGTCATTTGTAACACAGTTTAATTGCATCTTATCACTAGAGGCATTAGATTAACAATAACACTGGTTAGACATGTTCCTAAGGTAACAGTGTGATCGCTTCATTTTACATGCGCCCTTACATTAATAACAGCAAAATGTTGGTATAAGGACATGCGACAGTGGACGCATCAGCACAATGTACCTACAAGGAGGCATAAAATGGTGATGCCGAGCTTGTTCACGCTATGTGAGGGCAACAAACCAAATCCTAGAGACCTTTTACTATGTGAGGGCAGCAAATCTAATCCTGGAGACCTTTTACTATGTGAGGGCAGCAAATCTAATCCTGAGACCCTTTACTATGTGAGGGTAGCAAATCTAATCCTGAGACCTTTTACTATGTGAGGGCAGCAAATCTAATCCTGAGACCTTTTACTATGTGAGGGCAGCAAATCTAATCCTGAGACCTTTTACCATGTGAGGGCAGCAAATCTAATCCTGGAGACCTTTTACTATGTGATGGCAGCAAATCTAATCCTGGACATACTGTGTTGACTTGTCCACCAGCCGCCACTTTCTATCCTTTTTTCAATCAATAATAGATCTGTTCCTTATCTAGTGTGTACTGCGTTTTCCCATTATTTCCCTTTTCAACCAAGAGACCGGTTGGGTATCCGGTCTCTACTACTTTCACCATATTATTTCCTCTTTGAATCAAGTCCTACATTCATGCTACAACTTTCCCCCTTTCTTCGTTGTTTGAACAAAGCCCTAGATTCGAATGCATGAAGTAGCTTTACCTCTAATAATACTAAAAATTTAGGTGGTTTTGGAAGAGCTGATGGGAGTAGAAAAAGATGCACATGCAGACACGTGGGGAGATGGGGCAGTAGAGTATGGCCGCTTTCGAAGAACTTATACCTGAGGGTCGCCGGGATGTCAGCGGCGGCAGGTCGGATCTGCGGACAATACGGCAGGGAGGAAGAAGGGTCGGAGGACCTCCCGAGTCGGTGCTGTGTCGGAGAGAACGACACGGGCAGAGGATCAGGCCCCTCCGGCAGCTATGGGTTTCCTCCCTCGGCGGCGATGACCGCGTGAATGATGCACCTTTTAGTCCTCTACGCACACCGGCCAAAGGGATCCGGCCGGATCTTTGACCAGCGGTGAGCAGAGAGAAAATGTTGCTATCGCTGTCTTGTTTATATCTGGAGAGGATGAGAGAATGAAGAGAGCAACCTTAGTAAAGCAAGCGCTCAGGCCCATGCGTCCATATATAGTGGAGTGATTATCTTTTTTCTCTCCACAACAAGCGTTTCAATTTGTGTATGTGGCATTAAAGAAAAGAAAGTCTCTATTTAAGGTGACTACTCTACGACTCCTACTTACTACTACAGTATTGTTCACTTGTGCTCCCCGCCCCTCCATTCATTGAACAACCCCACGGGTGAATAAACATATAGTAAGTACTATATTTATATAGGACAAACAAGCTCGAACTACTTTCGCGTAGTTAAAAGTTGAGGGCGGGGCTTTTCCCGGGCAGTATGCGTGGCAGTTTTCGGGTAGGCGGTTTGACAGAGAGGCGAGGAGGGTGAGCGAGTGGGGCTGTGCGATTTGACAGCGCATTACTGCTGGAAAGACTTGTGATATGACCACTCACTATAGTCATGAATTACTGGCGCTCCGACCGGGGTGATGCCCCCCTTCCGTTCCGTGCTCTAATCTGGTGCATGACACGTCGACCCGGATGCTGGCTCTCCCACATGTCGGAGTACTAAGAAGGAGCAAATAATGATGCAGTATATACTTGTACTATACTACTCCCTCCGTTCCTAAATATAAGTCTTTGCAGAGATTTCACTATGGACCACATACGGAGAAAAATGAGTGAATCTACACATAAAATGCATCTATATACATCCGTATATGGTCCACTGTGAAATATCTACGAAGACTTATATTTAGGAACGGAGGGAGTACTACTCAGGTCGGAGGAGTGCGAACCACGACAGCCCAGTGAACCAGCCGTGCGAACCACGGTAGCCCAGTGAACCAGCAGTAGAAAACAATGTGGTGATATGGCCATAAAAACAATGTGCTACGGTCCACACTGTAGCATGTATAGTAACACTCCTCTTTGTTTGGATCCCTGAGTTAGAGCTAGTTTGGGTTGAAATAGCCTCAAATTAGCGAAACAAGAGGGGTTAGTTTGAGCTAGTTTTCTCTAACCCAACTAAAAAAACTAGCCCGGTGGAGAGGTTCTAATTGGGTTAGTTATCCTCGGTCCCACTAAAAGAGAACTAAGAAAATCTCACCTACCCGTACCAGATCGCTCCCCTAAAAAAATCTCACCTGCCCGCACGAGATCGCTCCCCCCTCTCGCACGACTCCTCTCTATTCCCCAAAGGGCCACCCGCTCGAGCGCCGCTCTCCCTCTCTCTCCTCCGGCCGCCCTCTCCTTCCGGCCTCCACCGCCCTACTCCGGCCGCCCTCTCCCTCCGACCTTCGAAGGTCGCCCCGCTCCCCCTTCACCAGTCGTTTTTATCCCTCTGTCGTGCACGGCGGCGGCGCATCTACTAGGAAGGTTGTGAGAGGGGTGAGTTTGTTCGTTCCTTCTCTGTCTCACGGCCATATCATTGATCTTGCTTGCTCTAGCTCAAATTCTGATTTGGAAAAGTAGATCCTGATCAAACTTGCTATAGATTTGCGGTGCACGCATGGAATTGTTTGATGCTGCTTGAGGAGGTAATAAATCTTTCTAGAGGCCCAAAGATTCAGGTCACCTTTCTAGGTATTTCAATTTCAGGCTTGCATTATTTGTAGAGGCCCAAAGATTCAGTTCACCTTTCTAGGTATTTCAATTTCAGGCTTGCATTGTTTCTAGAGGCCCAAAGATTCAGTTCACCTTTCTAGGTATTTGAGTTTCAGGCTTGCATTATTTCTAGAGGCCCAAAGATTCAGTTCACCTTTCTAGGTATTTCAGTTTCAGGCTTGCATTATTTCTAGAGGCCCAAAGATTCAGTTCACCTTTCTAGGTATTTCAGTTTCAGGCTTGCATTATTTCTAGAGGCCCAAAGATTCAGTTCACCTTTCTAGGTATTTAAGTTTCAGGCTTGCATTATTTCTAGAGACCCAAAGATTCAGTTCACCTTTCTAGGTATTTCAGTTTCAGGCTTGCATTATTTCTAGAGGCCCAAAGATTCAGTTCACCTTTCTAGGTATTTTAGTTACAGGCTTGCATTATTTCTAGAGGCCCAAAGATTAAGTTCCCAGTCGGCGGCAAGCGGCCCTGCTACCCATGCTGGTGTCGACCTCAACTCACAAGGGCCGGCGTCGGAGGGGTTCCCGGGGCTTGGGCTCTATAGAGCCTTCCTCCAGAGCGACGATGGGGAGCTCCTCCCTCGGTGCGTGAGGGGCTCCGGGCTCCCTCCCTATCGTGAACAACTTCCATGATGAGTTAGCTCATTCTTTGTTTCATGAAGTGTTTTTTTATTTTGTGAAGCTTGATTGACGACTTGTATGTTTAAGTGGGATATCTCATTTGTATGGACAAAGTAAAAATTATCATGTTTTGCATGCTTGATTTGTATAGATGGTTCGTTTATGTCAATTGTGAGGGGGAGGAGGCCGCAGAAGAGCCGGCCACACCAAGAGGGTGCTTGGATCCAAGGGACTTATTTTAGTCTGACTAAAAATAGGGTCCAAAGTAGTCAAATGATTGAGATAGAGCATTTATTGTCAATCTAACCCTGCCATCCATACACCTCTTTGGTTTAGAGTTAGTTCAAGGTTAGAATCTAACTCTAACCTCTAACTGAGTTAGAGTTCTCCTCGTCTCGGTTCATCGCCATCATACTTTCCCCATTCCTGTGTTTTCAGTATTCTGCGAATCAAAGAGGCCCTTTTTTCAGGAAAAATCAAAGAGGCCCTTAGACTGGTTTAGATCCGGTCATTTTTTATAGACGTGTTATGTCCAAAATTTAATGAACGTGCTCCGGTTTCCATGAAAATAATCCGGTTTCATGTAGTAATTCATTGATTTATTTATTCTTCTGCGGGGGGTTTGCATGTAATTCGTGAGGTTGAAATGTAAAGTACCCCGGCATATGCTCCGAGTCGTGCATGCACTACGACAAAGATGCTCTATGTCCCACATGTCGGCGAATGGGAGCACGTGGAAATAGCCTAGGAGTACATATAGGAGGATAAATGCGTGAAAAAATATGTACTGTGAAGCGTAGCCGTGGTTTGAAAACGAGACCTAAAGTGATGACAGCTATAGGTCGCACGCACCCAACTAGTGGTACTAGACATACGACTAATTTTTCCCTCAAAAAAAGAGGCATGAGTGCCCAGTACTCCTATTCTATAAACATGAGTCCCATCTGACAACACCGTTCGTGCTACAACTAGCTCTCCTCGTTTCTCTCTTCTAATTCTAAACTCGGCCGACGCCTAGTGGGTGGGGTGGGTTTGCTCAACTGCGGCCCCACCTCACAGTGAAAACGTTACGACTGGAATGAAAAATGCCATATACTCCCTCCGTTCATAAATATAAGCCTTTTTAGATACTAGTTCAAATGGAATACAACATACAGATGTATGAAGACATAGTTTAGAGTGTAGATTCACTCATTTTGCTCCGTATGTAGTAGTCACTTGCTGGAATCTTTAGAAAGGCTTATATTTGGGAACAGAGGGAGTACTATACTAATAAAACATTAAGGCCACGAGGCGATGCAGTGCTGGTTACAGGAGGCAAGAAGAAGAGATGCATCCATCGACGATGTCCACCTCCTCGACTCAGGGCGCCGGCCCACCGAACGACGTCTAAGTAGCAGCGGCTTTCGTGGCCAGGTCGATGTGCTTCTTAACAATGGTGTCCAAAGATTCTAGCCGCTAGAAGAAGGCCAACGTCTTTCTATCCTTGCCTGCCTTGTAGTGGCCTATGTAGACGATTTCCTCGTAGACGTGGATGTGCAGGTCGACGGTTTCTTGCATGGCGAGGCGCTGCGCGGCGAGCGCGGCCTCGAGGTGCACATTCTTCGTCACGACCTCCGGCACCTGCAGGGCCACCAGGGCTTGAAAGAGTTCGTCACCATGTAGGCCGATGAGGGTGGCAGTCAATGAGGAGCCTGGGCGCGTGGGCTGGAGTAGTACGGCAAGGTCGTCCGCGCATTTCTTGACGGCGGTGAACTTGCGGATGGAGTTGACCATCATGTCGTCCATGCGAGAGGCGAAGCCAGCGTCGGCGAGGGCTACGATGCCTGCGGTCGCCAGCACCGTCTGGAAATGTTGTGCAGTGCGGGGCCACAGGCCGGCGCCTGGGATGATTTGGCACAGCCGACTGTCGCTCACGTCCATCGCCTCCATAGGTGCTTGTGGCTTCTGGTCACTTGGTCTTGGATTGGAGTGAGCAGTGTTGCGTAGAGACTTGGGAGTAGATGGATTGGAGTGGTGGGGCGCCTTTATTTTATGAGAGTCCAAACTCTGTTGCATTCACATCGTGCTGGCTCTAGTCCGCTTCTCCAATTAATTCCCTCTGCATGTAATTGAGGATGCATCATTGACCGTTCAACGTCTCGAGAACCGCTACCCTCTTCCTCCTTGGCATTCAAGCACCTATGGACCCGTCGACGACGAGGTGCCTATGGTGACTTCGTAAATTTCAAGATGATAGTGTCGTGCGTGTGTGCATTCATAGGGGTGAGTGTATGCGTGTGTATATGAGCGCTTGCATCTGTACTATGTCAAAAAAACAACATAAATGCGTGTCAAAAAGAGACTAGTCAGTATACTCAATATTGTGCACCTCGGCCTTTCAAAAAAAATTGTGCACCTCAGAGAGGAAAATGATAGAACTAGTACTACCTCCGTCCTGGTTTATTGGTCCTCATTGTAATCTGTGCCAAATTTTGACCATAAATTTAACCAACAAAATGCTCATGCATGTCACAAAAAATTATATATTTGAAAACTATGTTTGAATATGAACCCAGCATTATAATTTTTGTTAACATGCACTAACATTTTGTCAGTTAAATCTTTGGTCAAAATTTAGCACAAACTACATAGGGGACTAATAAACCAGGACGGAGGTAGTACATATTTATTTACGGTGCAGATTCACTCATTTTGCTCCATATGTACTCCGTCTCGGTGTAGTCTAGTCACTTGTTGAAATCTCTAGAAGGGCAAATATTCCTTTCTGGTTTACAGGGCTATACTAGCAAGTAGTTGTACGTACTAGTACAATAGTGGGCTCACATAGCAATTTTGTCTCATGCAAGAGCCTGGCTATATGCGTGCTCCAATGTTCGCAACTGCAACGTTTGGTTTGCGCTTGGATCTTCGCCTCTTCGAGAAGACGAACAATGATGTTACTACTACTGCTTCTACAGTGTCGAATCCAGTGCTGCATGTCCGTCCACCACGAGCGGGATGGATAGCTTGTTGTAGGTACTACTAAGCAAAAGCCTGTCCTCGTTTGCGAGAAACAGCACGCATAGGCGAGGGAGAAGGCGTGTAGTAGTAAAATCAAGCTTCTCCTCGTTCTACAAGTTGATGCGACACATCATAGCACTGGCCCCACATGCTGGCCTCTAAACTTGGCTGAAAGACCCGCAGTGTACCATATATTTGCTACAACCTCTAACATTTACCCACCACAAATTAAAATATATGTGGCTGTATGCATCGTTCTGATGCAGAGGCCGGGGAGTCCCCCCTTTTCGAAAAAAACAAATTAAAATATATATCCCTATCTTGACCAGATGAGCGTGCAAACTACAATCACCAGGGTGACAGGTAGGGCCAGAAGACTATTTTAATTAAAAAAAAACTTCGAGACGGCCACATAGCATGGAGCCGACCCCAACGATTTTAAGCTTACAGGCACGGTACACGCTATCTAGACTACTCTACACATGAAACTGCCACACGAGCATCTGGGCTGCGCTTGGCTCTTCGCCTCTTCGAGAAGTCGAACAATGATGGTGTACTACTGCACTGGAGGAGTACTACAGTATGCTTCTGGCCATCTGACACTGATTGAACTGCTGCATGGCCACCACGTGCGGGAGGGAGAGCGTGTAGCGAAAGCTTCTCCTAGTCTTGCCAGCCACCACACTCATGGGCGAGGGAGGGACGCTCCTGTCTTTGCGTGTATGACAGGTGGGCCCGACAGGTGTGTGGCCAACCTATCATACAGCCAAAGGCAGGTGCAGTTAAGTCCGTGAGGGAGAGGATAATCAAACTTCTCGTTGATGTACGAGTTGACGTGACACATCAAAGGACTGCACTCAATATATTTCAATAATTTAGGGTTACCGATGCATTAATTACAACGCATGCATGTCGTGACTCTCCTTTTGATACTTGCATGTGTTGATTTAATGCACCGTGAAGTAGTACTCCCTCCGATTCCTTTTACTTTGTGTATAACTTTTTCATGTTTTTCTCAGATTAGTCTGCGCGTCCGCGTTGGTTTCCATCTGTGACCCCACTCGATTAGTTCTGCCCCCATTAATCGCACCAGTTTCCAAAGTAGAAAATGGCTACAGGCAAACGCGTGCAGCGCCGGATGCGGCTTGACCGCCTGGGGAAGCCAACTCAAGCGAAAAGGAAGGAGGACCAGCCAACCATTGCATGCACATTTACTGTCGATATTTATGCAGCTTACTCATGCGCAGGGGAAAATTTGTCCAAAAAACTCAAACTACTGCCTTCCTTGGTATGCGGGAGGACAGTTATGCGCAGAGTATAAAATATGTGATGGTAAAGCTTTGTAATTCCCTAGCCCAAGCGAGAGATGGTTGTGCACAAGGAGGGCGAGATCATGCAGACGGAACAGGAACCGACGAGGGAGCTCACTAAGGTCTCGATGGACCTCACCGTGCTCCACTGCCCCTTGTGCCTCCGCCCCTTGACGCCTCCAGTGTATGAGGTTCGAATACACCTCGTCCATTCGGCTGATTGAGCAAGGTGCATGTTTCTTGATTGATGTGTTGTTCAATTGATTTCTGCAGTGCAAGGGAGGGCACCTGGCCTGCACAGACTGCTGCGTCGAGCGCCCCGGGAACCAGCGGCAGTGCCAGAAGTGCGAGCACGGCGGTGGCTTCGACGTGCAGAACACGGCGGTGGACGCCGTTGTTTCATCGCTGAGGGTGGAGTGCCCGCACAAAGGCTGTGGGCTCTACGTCACTTACCACAAGCTCGCCGATCACAAGAGCGTGTGTTCGCTCGCGCCCTGCAAATGCCCCGTGCCCGTCTGCGGCTACGAAGGCCCGCCGCCGGCGCTCTACCACCACATCAGCAACGCGCATCCCATGCCCGTGCACAACATCCAGTACGGCAAGGTGCTCCAGTTGCAAGTGCCACTGTCGGAGCGACGGCTCTAGCTGTTCGCGGAGGAGGACCGCCGCACGTTTTTCTTGGTCGGCGGCATGCTCGACATCGGCGCGCCTATCGCCGTGTCGGTCGTCTGCATCAGAGCGGGGGCGTCCCCACTGCCGCACTACTGGGCCAGGCTGTGGGCGAACGGCCCGCCGGGGGAACCCAAAGGCACGACCAACGCCGTCGAGGTGGAAATTGAGGAGACAAGCAGCAAGGATCCCGGCGGCTTCGACGTGCAGGAGATGACCTTCTTGACAGTTCCGCCCAAGCTGCTGGCCGGGGCTAAGCTTGTGTCCCTCCACATTCAGATTGACAAGCTCACGTCCTAAATGTTTCGACAATGCCTTCTGTTTATCTTAGTAATATACTAATATAGGGACTACCTTGGTTTACTTTAGCTTAAGAAATGGTGGGTTTTGGTGGCGATGCAGCAATTACTTCGACATCAGATCAGCAATTTCCAACAGTCGAACGGATATTTTGTGTCTGTTGGATATAAAGTTCCTTTGGTTAAGAAGTACTACTTGTCATCAAAATGGATAAAAGGAGATGTATGTAGACGTATTTTAGTTCTAGATACGCCCCTTTTTATCCATTTTGATGACAAGCACTCCCTCCGTTCCACAATACATGTCTTCCATTTGTCAAAATATAGATGTATCTAGACATGTTTTAGTATATAGGTACATCCATGATAGAGCCAATCGGATGGTTGAGAACACTACAATTCGTAGATACGGATGCGTGTGTGACTCCCAGATGCAGAGGCCGGGGGTCATCATCCTCCTTTTCGAGAAAAAACAGACACGTGTGTGAGAGGACGAGTGCGTGCGTGCACCTCTTCTCTTCCTGTATAACGTACTACTAAACTCAGAGTACAAGTTTTTGTGGGTGGCACGATGGTGCGTGGGAGAAGTCCCAAGAGATAGGATTAATGCATCTCAAAAAAGGACTAGCCTAAAGCTCGCCACGCAGGTATTTATAAATTTTGAGCTTGCGTCTCGTCACATTCCAAATTACTCCACGCTATATTGCAGACCTGTTCACACCGATCACAACCTAAACGGTTTCCCACTTAGGAGCGTATTAGTACCATGCTATATTGAATTCCAAACCTGTTCACACCGATCACAACCTAAACGGTTTCCCACTTAGGAGCGTATTAGTACTCGGTTATAAATACTAGTATGCCAAGATGACTGCACATTCCTCCTCAACTCCTCATCCACAAAAACAAACAAGTCATTCAGCATCCTTCCCTTGCGCCTGCCATGGACAGCGTGAGCTCTGGGTCGAGAGATTGCCACCAGGGAGAGGCGAGCATGGAAGCGGAAGAATGAGAGATGTCCCGCCTTGCTGTGAGAGCACTCGACATGTCCCGCCGCGCGGAAGTAGCAGCACAGAGGTCCTGCCGCGCCGCTGAAGCAGCACGGAGGTCCCGCCGCACCGTCGATGCAGCAGACTGGTCTGGCCGCGCCGCGGAACCAGCAGAGATGTCCCGCCGCGCCACGAATGCAGCAGAGATGTCCCTTCGCGCCGCGGTGGCCTGGGAAAATTTCTCGCGGGAAGGCGACGACTGTTACAGGCGCATGCATGCGATCGTCCATAGCCAGATGGATCAGATCTCTGGCTTGGCGAGGTTGCAGGACAACGTGAAATCCTTGTTTGAACAGGCTACCAGCGTCATCCGGCAACTAAGGGAGGGAAATGAGAGGCTCTGGGCCGAGCGCGACCTGCTGAGGGAGAAGATCATCCGAAGTGCAGACCAGCAAGAGGAGACCAGTGCCTTGTTGAAGAGGACCGGCGTCATCGTCAAGAAGCTTATGGACGAGAATGACATGCTCCGCAACGAGCGCCAAAGGCTGGTGGAGGAATCCATGGATGTTCTCAAGAAGCATCTTGAGGACACGAAAGAGCTCATCGCTGCTCGCCGTAGAGACTAGTTCCCTCGGCCTGCAGCAACACATCAAGAAAGTAGAGATCAGCGAGCCTGATCCTTGTCTTCCTTCTTCTTTTGCCCTTGTGTATTTTGGGCGTAGCTGCATGTGGCTTTTTAAATTATATTTCTAATTATGTAAGACAATTAATCGTCCTTATCTTTCTGTGGAAGATCAATGTTGCGAGGCTGGAATGAAGAAAACTCTTGCTGTGGCGACCCTGGCGTTGTTGTTCTTCTAGTTGCTACTGGGCTTCCTTCAGTTTCCTGGTTTCTTTTGATGTAATAATCGGTTTAGGATGTGGATTGTGTCGTCGGTTGTGAAATGTTGGGTTGTAGCACGGATGTTTGGCCTTTGTTGGCCTCTTGGGATGTTGCGATTTCAATCTGGTACTCCCTCCGTCTCATAATGTAAGACGTTTTTTGACACTATACTAGTGTCAAAAAGCATATTATATTATGGGACGGAGGGAGTAGCTTTTAGTCCTTCGTGTTAGGATGGAGTTGTGCTGAACTTCTTGTGAATTGTGGTGGTTTTCAGTAATGAAAATCGGAAGGGGCAAGCCCTTCTTTGATAAAAAAAAATCATCCTTATATATTCATCAGTCTTGCTATAAGTCGCAGTAGATGCTATATAGGTCCGTCGGATCTTACATCAAGATCCGTGCTTTTAGATTTTCTTTTTTCTCTCTTAAATCTCAGTCGAGTGAGACATAGCCACGCCATTAAACAGAGGCTCGGGCGCCATTAATGGAGACCTTGGGAGAGAGGTGGACGGCAGATGGAGGTCAAAGGGCTCTCCTTCTGATAAGCACGCGCAGGGGTCTGATCGCACGCCTCTCATACTCAAATAGCTACCCTGCACGGCGCCTCCTAGCTAGTAAAAAATGGGGACGCGTGGCGGCACGTAAATGGTACTAGTAAGTAGAACACCCATAGTTTCAATAATACTTGTGTTTCCGATTGTAACGTGACATCACTTGTTCCAAAATGACTTTGTTGATTGTTAATGTGTGCGCCTTCGCAAATCGGACTGCATATTTACCACAGCATGTTGGTGCCATGTCATGGCACCAAGCCAAGTTTCATTATTTTCATGCGTGTTTTGGATTTACAGGAATTAAAAAACTAAGTTTCTCAATGTTTCCAACCCAGCCACGACACCCAGAATTTTGAATTTCATTCCCATTTCTTGCATGGAACCTAGAAATTTACCCGAGGACACACATGTGATTTTTCAACCAACTTTGGTGCACTGGAACATGTGCTTGTATTTCAAATTTGAATTATGCACACAAAGGTGACATGTTCCTTCCCAGAACCACGAGCCTTCTTGAGAGAAGCTCCGATTTGCAAGAAGCTTATACCAAAATTTGTTCCTATTCGGCCAATTTTTTTACCACGGCATGGTACTACCATGACATGACACCATGCCAAGTTTTATGATTTTAAAACCAAGTTTCTCAATGTTCTCGACCGAGCCACGATGCCCAGTGTTTGAATCTCATTCTCATTTTTTGCATGGGAGTAGAAATTCACTCGAGGACATAAATGTGATTTTCCACCAACTTTGGTGCACGGGAGCACGTGCTTGTAGTTCAAATTTGAATTATGCACATTAAATGACCAAAAACTCAATTAATGTGTAAATAAGGCCAAACGAAGCCGGAATAATTCCAAAATTTAATAGGGCACTCACGTAGTTCTATGTTGCCTTTGTAAATAAACTCAAGGGGGACAATGTATATTGTTTCGCACTCAAAGGTGACACGTTCCCTCTTAGAACCACGAGCCTTCTTGAGAGAAGCTTCGGTTTGCAAGAAGCTTATACCAAAATCTGTTCCTATTCGGCCATTTTTTACCACAACATGGTAGTACCATGACATGACATCCATGCCAAGTTTCATGATTTTCAGACGTGTTTTGGATTTACAAGAATTTTAAAACCAAGTTTCTCAATGTTCTCGGCCGAGCCACGATGCCCAGATGTTTTAATTTTATTCTCATTTCTGGCATGGGACCTAGAAATTCACCCGAGGACACAAATGTGAATTTTCAACCAACTTTGGTGCACGAGAGCATTTGCTTGTAGTTCAAATTTGACTTATGCACATTAAATGACCAAAGGTGACACGTTCCCTCTTAGAACCACGAGCTTCCAAATCGGCCCAATTTTTTACCACGACATGTTAGTGCCATGACATGACACCATGCCAAGTTTCATAATTTCCAGCCGAGTTTTGGATTTACATGAATTTAAAATCTAAGTTTCTCGATGTTCTCGGCAGAGTCATGATGCCCAGACGTTTGAATTTCATTCTCATTTCTTCCATGGGACCTAGAAATTCAACCAAGGACACACATGTGATTTTTCAACCCACTTTGGTGCACCGGAGCATGTGCATGCAATTCATATTTAGATTATGCACATTAATAGTCCAGAAACTCAATTAATGTATAAAAAGGCCGAATGAACCCGAAATAATTCCAAAATTTAACAGGGCAGTCATATAGTTCTATGTTGCCTCTGTGAATAAAATCAGGGGGGAGGCAGTGTATATCATTTTGCACACAAAGGTGACACGTCCCCTCTCGGAACCACGAGGCTTGTTGAGAGAATCTCCGGTTTTGCAAGAGGCTTATACCAAAACTTGTCCCAATTCAGCCAAAAATTATACGTATGAAAACAGGGTTTAGATTATCCCAAACATCTTGCTACCTAGACCAATAATGTACTATGATGTGAATTCAACATAAAATGGATATAGATATTTGAATTGGAGAGCGTATGGTACATGTAGTTCATAGTGAAATATGATTACTGCTATATGCATGTCTTTTTGTTATCAAGATAATATTTAAATTATTGTATAACTTGACAACAATCGTATTCAAATAAGGAAAATTTATTCAAATTTAGTCCATATGGTAGACGACAATATATATGTTCACATGGTGGAGTAAAATGTTCATATATGATGGAAGATCAAAATGTATGACTACATCAATTATTAACTGCAAGGTCACCTAATGATATATTTGAATTCAACATAACGTGGATTCAAAAATTCAAATTCGAGATCATGGCATCTGTAATCATATAAAAAGGGACATTACTCTTTCTTTGGTGGGAATTGATTTGTTTTTTGTTGTTGTTGAGGGAAGTGCGAATTGATTTGGTACTGTACAGGGTAATCTTGTTCTCCCAATTTTTTTTACACTTTTCTTGTAGTTTTTTTGATGGCATCTATAGCAATATAGTAAAAGGGGACATGACTCTCTTGTGTCTTGTATGATTTTTTTACACGTTAAGTTTGTTCTGCTGAACAAGGAATCCGCACCTTGTTATCCTGAAATTTTCAAGGTCGAGTATCTTTTGTCTCACCTGCTTTGAAACTCCCGCTTCTTCAACCCGCGCTGCGCCTTGTTATCACAAAATTTGGACGCGCGCGAGAACTCCCTCCTCATCCGAAATCGCTCCCGCAGCCCAGACATGCGAAATCCCCCTTCTACGTCTCAGCCGGAAATGAAGCTCCATGTCACGGTGTCAAAACCGGTGGGGGTATGCTGGTAACTTAACCTACATTTCGGACAAGCGCGTCCCTAAGGTTGGCTCCCCCCTCCCCCTTCACCCCCCATTCGTACACCGAGGCCGCCAAAACTACCAAAACCCGCGAAACCCCACGCTCCTCCGTCGGCCTCCCGACCACCGCCCAGCCGGAGACTCTTCCCTGACTATGTCGTCCACCGCAACAGCTCGCCGTCCCTCATCCACCGCACCGGATGAGGATCTATTGTCGATCTCGTCGTCCCGCCGGATCAGCCACCCCGTCCTTCACCTCCAAGGAGCTTCCTCGACGTTCGCCTTGTCTATCGCGCCACCTCAATCCCCACAGCGCCGTCTTGACCTGCCCCACTGGAACCACATCACCCTCACCAATTCCCCCGATGAAGCTGAGGCCAACTCGGCGCCACCAAGGAGGTTCTGCACTCACCACTGCATTTTATCTTTTATTCGATCTCACGGGGCTGTCGGTGCTCGATACTGAGCAGACATGGCGTCTCCATCTACGGCGCTGTCGCCGGCCACATCATCCGCGGCGTCTCTCCCCCATGTCGCTGCTTCCTCGGTGGCGACTTCCACAACGGCACTAGCTGCAGCTGCTCCGGCTCTCATTCACGCTGCGGCTCTGTTCTTGCTGTCGGTCGCGCTGCTGCACTGCTCCTGCATTCGTTCCTGCTACTGCTCTGCTCTTGCTCTCGCTTGCGCTGCTGCAGCTGCTGCAAGACCTCTGACAGCTACAGGAGTTGCTGCATTAGCACTCACTCGTGGTGCTACTGCACGACTTGCTCTCTGCTAGCGCGTTTCCTGCTCGAGCGTCTGCTAATTTAGATCACTGCTTCTCTGCTACTAGTGCTCGAACGCCCTAAACATCTATTGCAATGCTCTATTACTAGTTCAATCAGTTTCGACAGTAAAATTCAGTTTCGACTGTGAAGTTCATTTTCTTCAGTTAAGTTTAGAGTGAACAGTACTTACAGCATCTGTCGGAGCGGCTGTGGCGCGGATGATGTGTTTTACATCTAGCACTTTTTGGTGATGTATTTTACATCATCTATTGCAGATGATATTAGGGTCCCACTTCAGATTAAAGTTGTCTATCTTGTCATGCTTCAGCCTCGTCGCCGTACACCTTAGCGGAGCTTCTCCAACAATGGAACCGTCCATCACAGCGGAGCAGTACACTCGGCGCTGTTCCCAGAGGCCTCAGATCTTCTTCCCCGCCTCCGACAGTCACACCAGCATCATCACCATCCTCCACGTCCAACCCAATGATGCTGAGGTCCACAAGGCTATGCCAAAGAGGTTGTACAGTCGTCACATCACTTTGTTTCTCCATTCCTCTGTTCTTCCAATTCATATGAGCCAAACACCTAGGTTGACTGAAATGCTATGTTTCCAAATGCTTTGTTTTGCACGTGCATTCCTATCCTATTCCTGTGTTTTTCCTGTCCCTGCGTTTATAGAATCCTCCAATTCTAAGGAGCCCTTACAGATTTACTTGATTTTCAGATTGGCGTCAAAGAAAATTCTGTGTGTTATGTCCTGCTCCTGCTGTGCCGTCATCCACCCCACCTGAGGTGCACCATCGACAAAAGCGTTCACTGCAGTAGAGATCCCCCCTGCAGACTTTCTTTTGCCGCCTCAGATCATCTTCCCCGTTGCCGGCAGCCACGCCAAATGCATTACCATCATCAACTGAGCAGATGAACCTGAGGACTACACAGCTCTGGAAGAGAGGTCGCAGTCTTTCGTGTTTGCTTATGTTATACATCGGTTATTTTTACCTACTACTTCATCGTTCAATCTTGAGTTTTGAATTGCCCATGGGTCTCATATCGAGCCAGCAACGAATAGTATTTGTCTACTATCTGGTTCATCTGGGGTCTTCTATGTGGTTCATGTTGGGTGGGCAACAAACAATAGATGATCCATTGTCTGTCTTTTTAAACTGAAGCTATAATCTACCTGCTATCATTAGTTTTGGATCCATCCACTCGTTTGCTACCATCAGTCTTGATTTTTGCATGCACCCCTTAGGCCTTACAAAATCTAACTAGTTTTTATTATGCATGTCAGATATTGTACACAATCATACTGAACATGTAGAGAAAAAGAGAAGACAGTTGTGTGCGAATATAATGTCATGCAGACACTGCTCCATGGTGGGCGAAGTGCCCCCCTCTCCTGCATTTCCAGATTGTATTCCAGAGGAAGATAACTGTTCAGATGGAGATTCAGAAGGAGTCGACCATGCCTGTTTACCACCTAAGGTGTTTGGTCTAACCTGGCATGCTGATGTTGGTCATATCATGCATATGGCGCCTTGCATTGCTTACATTATACATCTTATATGTCATCAGCTTAGTTTAGATTTGCTTTGTGTGAATGCCACCTGTTTGGTTTCTATATCATACTCCCACCATTCCTAAATATTTGTCTTTTTAGAGATTTCAACAAGTTACTACATACGGAACAAAATGAGTGAATCTACACTCTAAAATATGTCTATATACATCCGTATGTGGTACTCCATTTGAAATCTCTAAAAAGACAAATATTTAGGAATGGAGGGAGTATATGGGAATTATGCAATGCTATCTTCTTTAGCCAGGCATCATATACGTGAATCATGCAATGCCATCCTGTTTAGCCAGTCATCGTATATGTGAATTGTATTGTGCCATATTTTTTCCATAATGTATTCCATTTGTCAACAATGTTTATACATTCATCTACTCTTCTTGTGCATCATCCATTTGAGTCGGTCATGGGAAAATCTGGAGTGAAAACAAGGTCTTCTGAGCAGTCAGTGCTACATGTCGATGCAGATTTCTTGCTGGTTACAGATAGCTCCTCAGAGGAGGATTCAGAGAGAGATGACCAGTCGTATTCCCCCCCTGAGGTGCATGCTCTAACTTGGCTGGGTTATATTTCTCATATCATGCATATGGTGTCTTGCATTGCCATGCCATCTGCTTAGATTAGACATGCTTTGTGTGAATGCCTCCTGTTTGCTTTCTATATCAGATATGTGAATTATGCAATGCCATGTTTTTCAGCCAGTTATCATATATGTGAATTATGCACCGCCATGGAGCCAGGCATCATATATGTGAACTATCTCATGCCATCTTTTTTTTCATTACGTATTCCATTTGTCGATAATCTGTGTATATTGAACTACTCTTCATGTGTATCAGCCATTTGAGCCGGTTATGGAAAAATCTGGAGTGAAAACAAGGTCTTCAGAGCAGGCAATGGTACCTATTGAAGCATATATCTTGATGGTTATAGGGAGCCCCTCGGAGGAGGATTCAGAGACAGATGACCAGTCCTATATCCCACCTGAGGTGTATGCTCTAAGTTGCAATGTTTATATTTCTCATATGATGCATATGGTGTCTTGCATTGCTTAGTTTAGACATCATATGCACAATATTGAATTCTATCTGCTTAGTTTAGAGATCATACATCCGAGTGCCAGCTGCTTAGTATATGAATCAATTATGTTAATTATATCATGCCATCCTGTATACTTAGACAACATGTATGTGAATTATTTCATCCCAACCTATTTTAGAAAGACATCATATAGTTTTGTCATGTCATCCTGTTTAGGTACTCATCATATGTTGAATTATGCCATTATATCCTGTTAAGTTATCCATCATATATCTGAAACTGTGTCATGCTATCCTGTTTAGTTAGGCATCATATATGTGAAATTGTGTCATGCTGTCCTGTTTGGTTAGACAACATATATGTGAATTACCACATCTGTCTATCATACAATGTCTGTACATTCAATTTATTTTCTTGTTTATCAGCCATTTGAATTGGAGGGGGTGATGGCAATATCTAAGGGAGCAAAAACCCGTTCTTCACAAAAGACAGTGCTACCCGTCGATGCAGATAGAATCATGGTTGTACTGGCCCACAAACTAGCCCCACCACACATAATCGAGACTCTTCTAGATTGCACACTTACACCGTTGGGCAGAGAACCAGCTACAACCCATCTAACCGCAACCCCAGCGGATAGTAACCCACTTATAGTTGACAAAGCACCATGTCCACCACAGAGTACCCCCACACGAGCAGTTTGTAAAGCTACTACAGTGCCCAAAGCACGAAGACCACCACAGCTAACCCAAACTCCACATTTAAAGCAGAAGAGCAACTGTTCTCAGGTCAGATTCCGTAGCTATGGTCCATACACCTTTGTTGTTGCATCACTGTATTTACTCATACCAACTACTTTCGAATTTGAAGGATCCAATTGAAACTCCAATGGTGCAACAGGTATGTTCTAAACCTGTTTCTTTAACTGGATTGTTGTTCTAACTTCTTGCTCTATGTTGATTTCAGTTTAAGTTGTATAAATAGTTATGTTCTCAAGTGATGCACATTACAAGTGCTGCCAATGCTGTGTAGTTTCTCACTCTTATATTCTGTCTATGCTGTTGTGCCTTAAAAATATATGAGTTGAACTGTGTCTTTATCTTGATTAGGGAACATAAACTAGAATGATATGGACAATACAGTGACCATAGTACATATATATATGTTTGTTTCATGCTGTTATCCTGTCCACCTTACTACTGAACCGGTTTACCAAAATGAGTTTGGTATACTACAAGCTAAACCTGTGACGTGTCTGCTTGTTTCTCTTGTAGTCTACAAACAGAATATTGGAGAAGAGCACCCCACTATTCAATGGTAGAGAAAGTAATGCAGATAAGGTTCAAGATAGTGAGACAACCCTGTTGGTCTCCAAGAAAGGTGATAAAAACGATCTTGTAGACAGTGAGAAAACCCCACAGTCCTGCGTGGATGTAGTGTTCGAGTTACTGGCCAGTACCGCTGGCAGAAGCTCTTTGAACTCGCTGCCTGAATCACTTCGGCTTCTTCAGTCTCATCTACAAGCTGAAAGGCATCAGTCATCTGTGCTGCGGCAAGAAGCCGAAGGACTGAGGAAGTCCCTGCAGAATTCAAATGCGTACTTTCTTGTGCAACAGCAAGCGCTGGAGGATTTAAGCGCCAAACAAGAGAAAGTTAATAAGCTTGCTAAGCATCATGCCAGCATTATGGGTACCCAGGATATTGTTTCTTGAACTCTTCTGAAGTGGTTTCAGCTCTGGACTTGTTTTGCTGCGGCGTTTATATGCTGCTGTGTTCCCTATATTTGCACTGGTGGTGAACTTTGATGCCCAGTGGATGTAATATGTGTAATAGCCGTGATAGCCCAGCATAAGTTGCTTGCTTATTTATTTCCTTGTTGTCTTGTTTATTTGTTTGCTTGTAGTCAGTGCAGTTCTTTTCCCGCGGTTTGCTAGTGGCGTGAATAACCTATTTTTTAAAACTAGGCCACAATAACCATGGGCTAATATTTACTGTAGTGACACTTGGCCTTCTACAGGCTGTAGAAACAGTGGGCCTTCTACGGGCCATAGAAACAGTAGGCCTTCTACGGGCCGTAGAACCATTGGGCCTTCTATGGGCCGTAGGAACAATGGGCCTTCTACGGGCCGTATCATCAATGGGCCTTATACGGGCTGTATGGTCAATTGGCCAAACATGGGCCAATAACAGGCATTATGGCCGTAAACGGGCTAGAGTTGGAATCGTCCGTTCATGGACCGACCATAACGGGCCATCGTTAATAGGCTGTATTTGATGACGCTATGAAAACGACCCAATGTATTAACGGACCACAAACGGGCCGACTGTAACCACGGGCTGAATTTGGCCCAGAAGCAGAAAATGACAGTAACGGGCTGTAAGTAAACGAATGCTCGAAATGAGCCCTAGAATAAATGGGCTCTGAGAAGGCCGAAAGATAACATGGGCTGGAAATGGCCCAACTGAATAACGTGCCCTTAATGGGTATAAAGTGATACACTGTTCATTACGGGCCAGTTTCACCACGGGCCGTTAATGGGTCTAAAGTGATACACTGTTCATTGCGGGCCAGTTTCACCACGGGTCATTAATAGGCCAAGAGTTACATAGGGCCTCATATGGGCCGAAAGCCGTCATGGGCCATACATGGGCCAGAAGTGAAAACGGGCTGGAATCATATCGGATGGTCCAGATGACGCTACTGGGCCTAATTTGGATAGGGTGTAATGGGCCTTGGGTTAGCAGGCTGTAAATGGGCTATATGCGAACAAGCCGTTAATAGGCTTTCCATGGGCCGGCCCATCACCTTTTGACCAAGTCAAACGGGCCGGCCTTTTCACAGGAATGGGCCTCTGTTGGGTCATGCCACATGTCGACGTATCATAGGCGCCTTCTGTCCAATGAGTGGATGACATCTGTCCCAACAACGAGCCGACACGTGTTTCCTCCAGCCAATGATGATTTTACACGTGGAAATCCCCATTGGTCGGGGCTGTTAACGGGTTATCGGATCCAAAACCCGACCCGATAGCTTAACGGCATTTCGTTACAGTGGATGCCACGTGTTGGTCACCCTTGACAAAAGCACTTCTGTGACGTGTGATTTTATCATCATGGAAGTGGACACTTCCGTGATGATAATTTTGGTAATGTCATGGAACACTTCTACGACAGCACAGGTATGACTATCTTGATTCTGTCATAAATTTTTCATGGATGTACATGCATGACAAAAAACGCAACCTACTTTGACAAAAACATATCATCACGGAAGTGTATTTTTTTTGTAGTGAAGGCAATGTCACTTTTCATGTTAATGGTAATGAGCATACAGTACACTTTCCGAGGAAACAACCTCAAGTTTAAGTATCAATTCTATTGGGAAAACTTCAACTATTACTATTGGAGGTTTTGAATTTCCTCTTCCTACTGGCAAAAAGGAATATGATATTATTATTTTTGGGGACATGCATATCCCCGTTGAGGTAACCTAGTGTTATTCGAAAATTCTCCGGTTTTATGTTATTCGGAAGAAGTTTGTTAACAAGACTTGATCAACCTTGTTAGTGGATTCCTTTTGATGAGCATGAGATAGATGAAGTTAGAAAGCACAACTCTCTGTAGCCTCCTTTTTCTTTCTGTTATTTAGATTAAATAAAGCAAAAATAGTATTTTTCTGTCTGTTTTCTGAGTTATCCGTGCAATAAAAAAATACCCAAGAAATAAAAGTTCTCCAAATGCCCTGAAATTGAAGTATGATTTTTTCTAGAATATTTAAGAATTTCTGGCACTTAGAACACACCAAGGGGACCCACCATTTGTCCACGAGGGCACAGGGAGCGCCCACCCCCTAGGGCGCGCCCCCTGCCTTGTGGGCCCCATGTGGACCCCTCCACTTATTCCAGCACCCACTCACTTCGTCTTCCTCCAGAAAAAAATCCTCCCATAGCTCAAACCCATGTTCTAGCTCATCTTGCTGCCATTTTTGATCTCCTTGCTCAAAGCTTCATTCACGAAACTGTTTTGGGGGATTGTTCTTCGGTATGTGACTCCTCCAATGGTCCAATTAGTTTTTGTTCTAGTGCTTTATTTATTGCAAATTTTAGCTGCTGAGGTGACCCTGTTTTTGAGCTTGCATGTCAAATTTATATGGTCCCAAGTAGTTTTAATGCATGATATAACGTCTAGGCACTTGTGGGAGTAGTTGCTATCAATCTTGTTGAGTTTGGTGTACTTTTATTTTGAGTCACTAAAAATTTCAGAAATTTTTTAGAGGAAGAAAAATGCTTAGGAAAATGTACCAAGGTGGTTCCTCAAGGAAGCAAGGACCAAGTCTCGCGATCCGTGAGCCGGACGATGAACCACCGAGGGAAGCTTAAGTGTGGCCTTGTGAATGGCCGTCAGAGGAGTTTATGGTCCAAGCTGGCATCAAGGATGAATTTGACGCGTATGTGCGTAATGCTGATCTTGAGGACTTTTGTCAGATAAGCGCCTACAGTACCACTACCTCACTGAATCCTTTGTGAGGAGGTTTAAATTTACATCGTCGCGCAATTCTCACACTGTCTTATTTGATCTTTATGATAAATCATATACCGTGGACCTAGAAGATTTTAATACTGCTTGTAAACTCCCACAGTGGGGCAATGTTAATGAACCTTGCAAATCTGAATATAAAGACTTTCTTGCTAGTATCACTATGGGGGAATCCAGAGAAATCACACAAGCTACCATAGGGAGCATTCATTTCCCTTCCATACATTATTTTGCTCTCTTTATAGGTAGATGCATTAACGGTAAAGATGAGGTGTGTCACATGTGCGTTCCAGATCTTAGTGTCCTAAAGAGTGTGGTATTAGGTGATAAACAATATAACTTGGGGGCCATTGTTGCAAGAAGGTTGCATCTTAATGGCACATGTGGATATTTGTTCGGTGGAATTTATGCAACTCGTATAGCTAATTATCTTGGTGTACCCATACATGGAAATGACATGGAGTAGCTTCCTGCTTATCTAGATTATAGTGCCATGGTTAGCCATCAGTTTTTGAGAGGAATGAACAGTTCCTCCAGTACCGACTAATCTTTGACAGACGGCATACTGTCCATGTTGCTCTCCCTTCTCCCACTTTCTTTGACTTTCAGGCAGAAAGGAGATACTTTATAACCAGGGAGGAGGCAAACAAATACGAGAGGAGGACGGAGGCACCTCACCTCCAAGCTGCAACTCTTCAGGCAGTAGTTGCTGCATCTCAGTACAACTCCGACTACGACTTTGGATATCACCAGGCCCGCAGTGGCCATAGACCAACTTAGGCCAAAATCCTAAGCTTGGGGGAGTACGTATTTCTCACTGACATTACATTCATGTTCACACACTCATGCTCGGTGCTCATACTTTTTTATTGTACTATCCATGCTAGTTTATTTTCTTTTCTTGCTTTCTTCTTATGTGTTTGAAAAACCCTTAAGAAAAACCAAAAAAATTAGTTGTAGCTTTTAGCTAGTTTACTTTCCATGCTTGTAGTAGTAATTAAAAGCAAACCCAAAAAGATTTCTCATTCTTCTTTTGCTTGTTGGGAGCTTTCCCGTGTAAATAGTTTTATTTCTTTTCTTTTCTTTGGGGGTCGAGAGGAGAAGACCACGATGAAAATGTTGAGTGGCTCTCATATGCATTATTGTTGATCTAACCAAGAGCCCATATTACCTTGTCTTCTCCTTTGTATTAAATGCTTGCTTATTCCATCTTAGTCCAATGCACATGCACTATTATTATTATCCACACCGTCTTCTCGTGCGAGTAAAAGGCAATAATGACGATATATGATGGACTGATTGAGATGAGAGAAGCTGGTATGAACTCGACCTATCTTGTTTTTGTAAATATGATTAGTCCACTGTTCCTAATTCAGCCTATTATGGATGAAACATGTTTGCAATGACAATTAGAGATTATAGTTGCTCATGCCATGCTTAATTAGCTAATAGTTTATAATGGTTTGTCTTGCATGTCAACATGCTATTAAAATGGTTGTGATGTGGTATGATAGGGTGGTATCCTCCTTTGAATGATTCAAGTGGCTTGACTTGGCACATGTTCGCACATGTAGTTGAAACAAAATCAACATAGCCTCCACGATATTTATGTTCATGGTGATTTATATCCTACTCATGCTTGCACCCACTGTTGATTAATCTTAATGCATGTTCATGACTGTTGTCGCTCTCTAGTTGGGCGCTTCCCAGTCTCTTTCTATCTTTCGCTTGTACTAAGCGGGAATACTGCTTGTGCATCCACTTCCATAAACCCCAAAGTTATTCCATATGAGTCCACCATACCTTCCTATATGCGGTATTTACCTGCCGTTGCAAGTAATTTTGTATGTGCCAAACTCTAAACATTCAAATGAAATCATGTTTTGTATGCTCGAATAACTCATGTATCAACTAGGGCTGTCTATATCTTCCATGCTAGGTGGGTTATTCTCACGATGAGTGGACTCCACTCATCACTCATGACAAAATGGCCGGTAACCGAGATGCACAGTCCCACGCTTAAATCAAATCAAAATAATTGCAAACAAAACTCCCCCAGGATTGTTGTTAGGTGGACGGCACCCGTTGTTTCGGACAAGCCATGGATTGATGTTTGTTGGTGGTGGGGGAGTACAAACTTTACCCTTCTATTTGGGAACCTCCTATAATGTGTCTAGCATGGAAGATATCGAGATCTCTCGGTTGTTATGTTGACAATGAAAGTATACCTCTCAAAATATTATTTATCTCTGTTTCAAAACTCGAGCTCTGGCACCTCTGCAAATCCCGGCTTCCCTCTGTGAAGGGCCTATCTATTTACTTTTATGTTGACTCATCATCCTATTACTAAAAAGCACAAGTTGGAGAGCACCGCTGTCATTTGAATGCATTCTTATTAATTCACATTGAGTATGACTATGACTGGATCTCTTTTACCATGAATTACAATGTCTAGTCAGTCCTTGATCTTCAGGGGTGTTCTGCATTTATGTTTTGCGGTCTCAGAAAGGGCTAGCGAGATACCATCTTGTTATATCATATTATGATTGTTTTGAGAAAGTGTTGTCATCCGAGATTTATTATTATTGCTTGCTAGTTGATTATGCCATTAATATGGGTAAACATGAGACCTAAATGTTATTATAAATATGGTTAGTTCATAATCTTTGCTGAAAACTTGAATGTTGGATTTACATATTTGCAACAACAAGACCAACCCGAGTTTGTAAATATTTTCTTTATCACTTTCAGTTTGTCAACTGAATTGCTTGAGGACAAGCAAAGGTTTAAGCTTGGGGGAGTTGATACGTCTCCAACGTATCTACTTTTCCAAACACATTTGCACTTGTTTTGGAATCTAACTTGCATTATTTGAATGGAACTAACTCGGACTGGCGCTGTTTTCAGCAGAATTGCCATGATGTTATTTTTGTGCAGAAATAGAAGTTCTCGGGATGACCTGAAAATCCATGGAGACATATTTTGGAATTAATAAAAAATATTGGCAAAAGAATCAGCATCAGGGGGGCCACACCCTGTCCACGAGGGTGCAGGGCGCCCCCCCCCCCCCCGGGGCGTGCCCCCTGCCTCGTGGGCCTCCTGGGACTCCACCGACCTCAACCCCAACTCCATCTATTCACTTTCGGGGAGAAAAAAAAATCAGAGAGAAGGATACATTGCGTTTTATGATACGGAGCCACCGCCAAGCCCTAATCTTCCTCGGGAGGGTTGATCTGGAGTCTGTTCAGGGCTTCGGAGAGGGGAATCCATTGCCATCATCATCATCAACCATCCTCCATCACCAATTTCATGATGCTCACCGCCGTGCGTGAGTAATCCCATCGTAGGCTTGCTGGACTGTGATGGGTTGGATGAGATTTACCATGTAATCGAGTTAGTTTTGTTAGGGTTTGATCCCTAGTATCCATTATGTTCTAAGATTGATGTTGCTATGACTTTTCTATGCTTAATGCTTGTCACTAGGGCCCGAGTGCCATGATTTCAGATCTGAACCTATTATGTTTTCATGAATCTATGTGAGTTCTTGATCCTATCTTGCAAGTCAATATTCACCTACTATGCAGTATGATTCGGCAACCCCGAAGTGACAATAATCGGGACCACCCCCGGTGATGACCGTAGTTTGAGGAGTTCATGTATTCACTAAGTGCTAATGCTTTGGTCCGGTACTCTATTAAAAGGAGGCCTTAATATCCCTTAGTTTCCAATAGGACCCCGCTGCCACGGGAGGGTAGGACAAAAGATGTCATGCAAGTTCTTTTCCATAAGCACATATGACTATATTTGGAATACATGCCTACATTGCATTGATGAACTGGAGCTAGTTCTGTGCCACCCTATGTTATAACTGTTGCATGCGGAATTGCATTTGACATAATCATCCATCACTGATCCATTGCCTACGAGCTTTTCACATATTGTTCTTTGCTTAGTTACTTTTCCGTTGCCACTATTACGATTACTATAAAACTGCTACTGTTACTTTTGCCACCCTTACCGTTACTTCCATACTACTTTGCTACTAAATATTTTGCTGCAGATATTAAGTCTTTCAGGTGTGGTTGAATTGACAACTCAACTGCTAATACTTCAGAATATTCTTTGGCTCCCCTTGTGTCGAATCAATAAATTTGGGTTGAATACTCTACCCTCGAAAACTATTGCGATCCCCTATACTTGTGGGTTATCAGCATGTTGGACCGGAACACAACTATAACAGCTGCCGGGTGGATATTTGGAATATTTCCGTGGACTGGGCTAAACCTCCGCATGTACTTCCGCAGAGTTTCTCCTTCCTTCTGCGGGAGAAGCTGCAAATCGCTGGGCCGCCTTGGTTCTTGATGGCCACCTGTGAAGGCGCCAATGAACTCATGGCACAGGCCAGCCCAGGACGAAATGGAGTTCTTCAGCAAGTGCATTAGCCAAGACCTCACGTTTGGCTTGAGTGCCAAAGGGAAGTAATTGGCAAAAACCTTCTCATCTCTTCCCCCGACAACTTGAACAACAATGGTGTAGATGCTCAAGAAATCTACCAGGTTGAGCCTTCCATCATACTTCTCTGGTATCTCTAGCTTGAACGTGCGAGCAGACCGTCAACGGACTTGGCACAGATCTCGGGTTAAGGCGGGGGACCCAGTCTTGAAAGGCAGGTACCCGTCCCTGCTAAGCGCGGGCTCATCGACGTTAGGGCCATCGCGCCCATCGGACTGGTGGTGGTTGTCGCGGTGTCGCTCGATGGTGACGTGTGCGCCTTCCCTCTGCCTGTCCTCTGAGGCTCGCCGTTGGCCTTGACATGCTTGAGGGTCGGATGAAGCCATCGAGATGTCGTCGAGCTCTTTGTTGCGTGGCTCCCGCGCTGGTTTGCACCATGGGGGTGGCCCCTTCTACACGGTCAACAATGTGGGTTGCCGTCGTTGCCTGGGGAGGCTGTGGCAGGCCAGCTCGCTGTGATCCTCCCTCCTCGGCGAAGCCAATCAAGCTCTGAATGGTGGCTCTTCACTCATCCATCCGATCAGCTGCCGGCGGAAATCTCAGCAGCTGTTGGGCCCGCGCCATGGCCTCTGAAGCGATGCCTGGCATGGGTGATGATGATGTAGATCGTAGTGTCGCTCTGCTCCTAATGGTACCGGTAGTGGATGCGTCGTGCTCCTGTCGCCGCGAGCCAGCCGCTTGGATGGCGTGGTGAAGGGTGGAGGCGCTTGTGGACCAGCGGCTCCGTTTGGTGCATTTGCTGGGTTGGCTCGCTCCAGGGGTAGTGCATGTCATGCGGCCGCGTCCGCGGCGGGGGCGGCCGGAGGATTGCGATTCGCCCCAGAGAAGGCGTCACCGCCACGGCTGTGTCCCTCAGCCGGACAGAGAGGAACATAAGGAATAATCTCTCTACCCGTACCTTGTGGAGCATGGTCGCCGGGATGCTATTGGCGTTGTCCTTCTCCGGTGCCTCCCACTTCTTTTTCGGCTGCAGGGGAGGTGGTAACAATGCCGCCTACGTCGACCATGTCCCCCGCAGCGTCCACACCCCAATGCGTCCCCGCAGCCCCCATGGCATCAGCGATCGCGGGCGGCGGGGCCTTTGAGGTGAACGGGTGAGCTATGACACCGGGTTTCTTCTTAGGCGCCATGGTTGATGGAGCCGTCGAAGAAGAGAATGTCAATGAAGATGATGCGCTACTTACACTCTTGGGTTCACGCAAGTGTTGCCCCTACCTGGCGCGCCAAAGATGTCGTGGGAAACCACGACCACCTATGGGGCCATGAGCCTCTTTGTGGTTCGGCAGGGGGATGAGCACGTTGCACAAAGAGCGGAAATCATAGCGCAACACGACAGAGATCACATGGGCAATTTTACCAAGGTTTGGGCCATTGTGAGGCGTAAAACCCTACTCCTGATTTGGTGGATTAATGGTGGATTGTTGTGGAAAATGTAGCGCGTTCGCGCGGCAGGGTTGCCTCAGGGTGAGAGTGGCTATGCGCGTATGAGTGTACCAAGGTCCGAATCCTTTCTATGGTTGCCATGGGCCTCATTTTATAGATCAAGGGGTCACCATAGTGGCAAATCAGCCATTATGCACTGATTAGATAGCAAATAGTGCTATCATACCTAACTCTGCAGGCAGACAGAGCGCATTAAATGTGCCACTTAGTGTCAAATCACAGCGTGCCCGGCAAGCCTTGTCGGGCTGTCTTGCTAGCTTCGCGCTTGCCTACTTGACATGTCTCTGGATGAGTGTCATTTGGAGATGATTCTTGTAGGAAGTGGCTATCATGTGGCAAAGAACATCTACTTAGTAACTTGGGGGCTCGACACCGCACTGATCGATGACTTGCATCACTGTGAGGTGGAGCGGTGGAGCCTTGGCGGGGAGGTCCACCCTTGTTGTGCTGGCAGGCCTGCCAGGGTGGTCTGGAGGCTCGTCTTTGGGGAAACCTCGACCTCTCCAGGCTCGCCTGCCTGGCAAGGGAGGTTTTTCCCTTAGTGATATCTTGTTCCTCTGGCTTGACTTGGTCTTCTTAATATGTACTCCGATTCTTCAAAGAGCTGATCTCTTATGCTTGGTCTAGTCTTGGACGTTGCAATCTTGATCTCAGGCATGTGGACAGTCTGGGCAATAGACCCATGATTTGTTGCACTGGCAGTTACCTTGTCCCTTGTATTACCAACAATAGAGTTTGTGACTCCTTGAACTAATGCAATATATGAAAGTTGATTGCATAAGTTCTTGCCAAAATGAATATGAGTGAAGTATGTTGGCGGAGTCACCATCAAGAACACTCTAGTTCTTCTTCTTTGGATTCTCATCAACTT
Organism: Triticum aestivum; assembly: GCF_018294505.1. NCBI lineage: Eukaryota > Viridiplantae > Streptophyta > Magnoliopsida > Poales > Poaceae > Triticum > Triticum aestivum. Next base: position 496,925,178 of record NC_057813.1, read on the forward strand.
GATGGGAATCCTTGTATTTGTATTCGTACTTGATGAAGTAGAACTTGTGGTAGTCGTGGGAACCCACTTGACCATGGCCTTTGGAGCTTCTTCAAATGAATCAATCTCTTCTTGAAGCTTGTCCTTGCCTTTTAGCTTGTGGTCTTGTGGTGGAAGATCATCTTGAGCTTGTGTTACCTTGAAAGAAGTGGGGTCATACTTCTCTTGTTGAGGAACAAACTTCGTCTTGGGGTATTGATCTTCTTCCCAATCAACTCCATTGGCATTGAACTTTCGTTCAAAACCAACACCTTGATTCTTCCGGTTCCTTCCTTCCTTGCGTGCAATTTCCTCAAATTGCTTACTTCCGGCAAGGCTCTTGTAAACTCTCTATAATTCCCTTCAATAAGCTATTTTATTGCTCAAGTGTAACTCGGCTACGAGAATCATTAGTGGAATCAAGAGAACTACTAGAAGCAACAACATTGGATTTAACATTGTTATTGTTACTACTAGAAGAAGAATCTTTCTTGCTCTTATTGCTAGATTTTACTTGTGGCATACAAGTAGACAAGAGTAAACACTTGGCAATGTAAGAAGAACTCTTCTTTAGAAGATCATCATTGATTGCTTTTAGGAACCCATGCTCTTGCTCTAAATGTAGCTTCTCGAAGCGCAGCTTCTCATGAGTCCTTAGGAGCTCTCTATGACCTCTAGAGTTGTTTCATGAGATAACTTAAGAGTGTTTAGTTCTTCAGTTAGACGCCCAATCTCCTTCTTATCATTGTCATTCGTTTCATCCGGATTAGCATGATTAATAGCAAGTTCATCATAGTTTTCATCACTAGTATTCTCAACAAGTAAATTATCATCACCTAGGAAATCATCTTCATCACTACTGAAATCAACATACTCGGGGTGTGATACCTTAGGGCCTTCATTTGGTGAGTCAAATGTGTCGTAGGAGTTGGATGACACAAGTGCAAGATCTGTTGGAAATATGCCCTAGAGGCAATAATAAAATGGTTATTATTGTATTTCCTTGTTCATGATAATTGTCTATTATTCATGCTATAATTTTATTGACCGGAAACCGCAATACATGTGTGAATACATAGACTACAACATGTCCCTAGTGACCCTCTAGTTGACTAGCTCGTTGATCAACAGATGGTCATGGTTTCCTGACCATGGACATTGGATGTCATTGATAACGGGATCACATCATTAGGAGAATGATGTGATGGACAAGACCCAATCCTAAGCCTAGCACAAGATCGTGTAGTTCGTATGCTAAAGTTTTTATAACTGTCAAGTATCTTTTCCTTAGACCATGATATTGTGCAACTCCCGGATACCGTAGGAATGCTTTGGGTGTACCAAACATCACAACGTAACTGGGTGGCTATAAAGGTGCACTACGGGTATCTTTGAAAGTGTCTGTTAGGTTGGCACGAATCGAGACTGGGATTTGTCACTCCGTGTGACGGAGAGGTATCTCTGGGCCCACTCGGTAGGACATCTTCATAATGTGCACAATGTGATCAAGGAGTTGATCACGGGATGATGTGTTACGGAACGAGTAAAGAGACATGCCGGTAACGAGATTGAACAAGGTATCGGCATACCGACGATCGAATCTCGGGCAAGTACTATACCGGTAGACAAAGGGAATTGTATACGTGATTGATTGAATCCTTGACATCGTGGTTCATCCGATGAGATCATCGTGGAACATGTGGGAGCCAACATGGGTATCCATATCCCACTGTTGGTTATTGGCCGGAGAGTTGTCTCGGTCATGTCTGCATGGTTCCCGAACCCGTGGGTCTACACACTTAAGGTTCGATGACGCTAGCGTTATAGGGAAGGTATGTACGCAGTTACCGAATGTTGTTAGGAGTCCCGGATGAGATCCAGGACATCACGAGGAGCCCCGGAATGGTCCGAAGGTGAAGATTGATATATTGGACAAAGGGTTTTGGAGTCCGGAAGTGTTCCGGAGGTACCGGGTGATGACCAGCATGACCGAAAGGTGTTTCGGGAGCCCCGACAAGTGTTGGGGGGCTTCATGGGCCAAGGGGAGGGGGCAAACAAGCCCACTAAGGGGATGTGCACCCCCCTCACTTATTCCCACGTGACCAGGGGGTTTGGGGCGCCCCACCTAGGGTTCCCACCTCCTGGCTTGGGGGCCAAGTCACCCAAAGGGGAGATCCCATCTGCCCTGGCCGCCGCCCCCCTAGGGAAACCCTAGGGAGCCTCCCCCTCTCCTTTCCCCCTATATATAGTGGAGGTTTTGGGGCTGCCCAACACATGAGTCTCTCTCTCCCAAGGCGCAGCCCTACCTCTCTCCCTCCTCGTCTCTCGCAGTGCTTGGCGAAGCCCTGCTGGAGTACCGCGCTCCTCCACCACCACCACGCTGTCGTGTTGCTGCTGTACGGAGTCTTCCCCAACCTCTCCCTCTCTCCTTGCTGGATCAAGGCATGGGAGATGTCACCGGGCTGCACGTGTGTTGAACGCGGAGGCGCCGTTGTTCGGCGCTTAGATCGGAATCGACCGCGATCTGAATCGCCACGAGTACGAGTACCTCATCCGCGTTCTTGCAACGCTTCCGCTTAGTGATCTTCAAGGGTATGAAGATGCACTCCCTCTCTCTCTTGTTGCTAGTCTCTCCATAGATTGATCTTGGTGATGCGTAGAAAATTTTGAATTTCTGCTACGTTCCACAACAGTGGCATCATGAGCTAGGTCTATGCGTAGATTCTATGCACGAGTAGAACACAAAGTAGTTGTGGGCAATGATTTGTTCAATTTTCTTACCGTTACTAGTCTTATCTTGATTCGGCGGCATTGTGAGATGAAGCGGCCCGGACCGACCTTACACGTACTCTTACGTGAGACAGGTTCCACCGACTGACATGCACTTGTTGCATAAGGTGGCTACCGGGTGCCAGTCTCTCCCATTTTAGTCGGATTGGATTCGATGAAAAGGGTCCTTATGAAGGGTAAATAGCAATTGGCATATCACGTTGTGGCTTCTGCGTAGGTAAGAAACGTTCTTGCTAGAAACCCATAGCAGCCACGTAAATCATGCAAACAACAATTAGAGGACATCTAACTTGTTCTTGCAGGGTATGCTATGTGATGTGATATGGCCAAGAAGGACTTTATGAATGAAATATATGTGATGTATGAGATTGATCATATTCTTGTAATAGGAATCACGACTTGCATGTCGATGAGTATGACAACCGGCGGGAGCCATAGGAGTTGTCTTTATTTATTGTATGACCTGCGTGTCACTGAATAATGCCATGTAATTACTTTACTTCATTGCTAAACCGTTAGCCAGAGTAGTAGAAGTCATAAGTTGGTGAGACAACTTCATGGAGACACGATGATGGAGATCATGATGATGGAGATCATGGTGTCATGCCGGTGACGATGATGATCATGGAGCCCCGAAGATGGAGATCAAAAGGAGCAAAATGATATTGGCCATATCATGTCACTATTTGATTGCATGTGATGTTTATCATGTTTATGCATCTTATTTGCTTATAACGACGGTTGTAGATAATATGATCCCTCATAATAATTTCAAGAAAATGTTCCCCCTAACTGTGCACCGCTGCGAAAGATCATTGCTTCGAAGCACCACGTGATGATCGGGTGTGATAGATTCTAATGTTCACATACAACGGGTGTAAGCCAGATTTACACACGCGAAACACTTAGGTCGACTTGACGAGCCAAGCATGTACAGACATGGCCTCGGAACACAAGAGACCAAAAGGTCGAACATGAGTCGTATAGTAGATACGATCAACATGAAGATGTTCACCGATGATGACTAGTCCGTCTCATGTGATGATTGGACACGGCCTAGTTGACTCGGATCATGTATCACTTAGATGACTAGAGAGATGTCTATCTGAGTGGGAGTTCATTAGATAAACTTAATTATCCTGAACATAGTCAAAAGGTCTTTGCAAATTATGTCGTAGCTCGTGCTTTAGTTCAACTGTTTTAGATATGTTCCTAGAGAAAATTTAGTTGAAAGTTGATAGTAGCAATTATGCGGACTGGGTCCGTAAACTGACAATTGTCCTCATTGCTGCATAGAAGGCTTATGTCCTTAATGCACCGCTCGGTGTGCTGAACCTCGAACATTGTCTGTGGATGTTGCGAACATCTGACATACACGTTTTGATGACTACATGATAGTTCAGTAATGTTAAACAGTTTAGAATTGTGGCGCCGAAGACGTTTTTTTTGAAACATTGCGGAACATATGAGATGTTCCAAGGGTTGAAATTGGGATTTCAGGCTCGTGCCCACGTCAAGAGGTATAAGACCTTTGACTAGTTTCTTAGCCTACAAACTAAGGGAGAAAAGCTCAATCTTGAGCTTGTACTCAGATTGTCTGGGTACAACAATCACTTTAATCGAGTGGGAGTTAATCTTCCAAATGAGATATGATGTTTCTCCAAAGACATTGCCACCAAGCTACTAGAGCTTCATGATGAACTATAACATATCAGGGATAGATATGATGATCCTTGATATATTCACGATGTTTGACATCGTCAATCGTTGATGGTTAGTGAAACCACTAGTTTAAAGAAGGGCAAGGGCAAGATGGGGTACTTCATGAAACGGCAAATCAGTTGCTGCTCTAGTGAAGAAACCCAGGGTTGAACCCAAACCCGAGACTAAGTGCTTCTGTAATGAGGGAACGGACACTAAAGCAGAACTACCCTAGATACTTGGTAGATGAGAACGCTGGCAAGGTTGACAGAAGTATATTGGATATACATTGTATTAAATGTGTACTTTACTAGTACTCCTAGTAGCACCAGGGTATTAAGATACCGGTTCGGTTGCTAAGTGTTAGTAACTCGAAATAAAAGAACTATGGAATAAACGGAGACTAGCTAAAGGTGAGATAATGATGTGTGTTGGAAGTGTTTCCAAAGGTTGATGTGATCAAGCATCGCCTGCTCCCTCTACCATCGAGATTGGTGTTAAACCTAAATAATTGTTATTTGGTGTTTGTGTTGAGCATAGACATGATTGGATTATGTCTATCGCAATACGGTTATTCATTTAAGAAGAATAATGGTTACTCTATTTATTTGAATAATACCTTCAATGGTCTTGCACCTAAAATGAATGGTTTATTGAATCTCGATCGTAGTGATACACATGTTCATGCCAAAAGATATAAGATAGTAATGATAGTACCACCTGCTTGTGGCACTGCCATGTAAGTCATATTGGTATAAAATGCATGATGAAGCTCCATGTTGATGGATCTTTGGAATCACTCGTTTCTTGAAAAGTTTGAGACATGCGAACCATTTCTATTGGTATGTACGCATGGAGAAACTCCATGCAGATGGATCGATTGGACTCACTTAATTTTGAATCACTTGAGACATGCAAATCATACCACATGGGCAAGATGACTGAAAAGCCTCATTTTCAGTAAGATGGAACAAGAAAGCAACTTGTTGGAAGTAATACATTTTGATGTGTGCAGTCCAATGAGTGCTGAGGCACACAGTGGATATCATTATGTTCTTACTTCACAGATGATTTGAGTAGATGCTGAGTATATTTACTTTATGAAACACAAGTCTGAATTATTGAAAGGTTCAAGTAATTTCAGAGTGAAGTTCAAGATCTTTGTGACAAGAGGATAAAATGTCTATGATATGATCATAGAGATGAATATCTGAGTTGCGAGTTTGGTACACAATTAAGACATTGTGGAAATTGTTTCACAACTAACACCGCCTCGAACACCATAGTGTGATGGTGTGTCCGAACATCATAACTGCACCCTATTGGATATGGTGCATGCCATGATGCCTCTTATCGAATTACCACTATCGTTTATGGGTCAAGCATTAGAGACAACCACATTCACTTTAAATAGGGCACCGCGTAATTCCATTGAGATGACAGCGTATGAACTATGGTTTAGAGAAACCTAAGTTGTCATTTCTTAAAAGTTTGGGGCTGCGATGCTTATGTTAAAAGGTTTCAGCCAGATAAGCTCGAACCCAAAGCGGATAAATACATCTTCATAGGACACCCAAAAATAGTTGGGTATACCTCCTATTTCAGATCTAGAAGCAAAAGTGATTGTTTCTAGAAATGGGTCCGTTCTCGAGGAAAAGTTTCTCTCGAAAGAATTGAGTGGGACGATGGTGGACACTTGATGAGGTTATTGAACCGTCACTTCAAATAGTGTGTAGCAGGGCACAGGAAGTTGTTCCTGTGGCGCCTACACCAATTGAAGTGGAAGCTGATGATATTGATCATGAAACTTAGGATCCAGTCACTACCAAAACTCGTAGGTTAACAAGGATACATACTACTTCAGAGTGGTACGTTATCCTGTCTTGGAGGTCATGTTGCTAGACAACAATGAACCTATGAGCTATGAAGAAGCGATGGTGGGCCCGGATTCCGACGAATGCCTCGAGGCCATAAAATCCGAGAGAGGATCCATGTATGAAAACAAAGTATAGACTTTGGAAGAACTACTTGATGGTCATAAGGCTGTTGGGTACAGACGGATTTTAAAAGAAAGACGGACAATGGTGGTAAGTATCACCATTAAGAAAGCTCGACTTGTCGTTAAGATGTTTTTCGACAAGTTCAAGGAGTTGACTGCAATGCGACTTTCTCATTCGTAGCGATGCTAAGAGTCTGTTGGAATTATATTAGCAATTACTGCATGATTTATGAAATCTTGCAGATAGAATGTCAAAACATTGTTTCCTCGACGATATTCTTGAGGAAAGGTTGTATGTGATACAACCAGAAGGTTTTGTCAATCCTGAAAGATGCTAACAAGTGTGCAAAGCTCCAGCAATCCTTCTAGGGACTGGAGTAAGCATCTCGGAGTTGGAATATACGCTTTGATGAGATGATCAAAGATTTTGGGTTTATACAAAGTTTATGAGAAACTTGTATTTCCAAAGAAGTGATTGGGAGCACTATAGCATTTATGATGAGTATATGTTGTTGACATATTGTTGATCGGAAATGATGTAGAATTTCTGGAAAGCATATAGGGTTATTTGAAAAGTGTTTTTCAATGGAAAACTGGATTAAGCTACTTGAACATTGAGCATCAAGATCTATAAGGATAGATCAAAATGCTTAATAGTACTTTCAAATGAATACATACCGTGACAAGATTTTGAAGGAGTTCAAACTAGATCAGCAAAGAAGGAGTTCTTGGCTGTGCTATATGGTGTGAGTATTGAGTAAGACTCAAGACATGACCACGGCAGAAGAGAGAGAAAGTACAAAGGTCGTCCCCTATGCTTCAGACGTAGGCTCTATAGTATGCTATGATGTGTACCGCACCAGAAGTGTGCCTTGCCATGAGTCAGTCAAGGGGTACAAGAGTGATCCAGGAATGGATCACAGGACAGCGGTCAAACTTATCCTTAGTAACTAGTGGACTAAGGAATTTTCTCGATTATGGAGGTGGTAAAAGAGTTCATCGTAAAGGGTTACGCCGATGCAAACTTTGACACTAATCCGGATTATTCTGAGTAGTAAACCGGATTCGTATAGTAGAATAGTTATTTGGAATAGTTCCAAATAGAGCGTGGTAGCTGCATCTAGGAGATGACATAGAGATTTGCAAAACACACATGGATCTAAAAGGTTCAGATCCATTGACTAATAACCTCTCTCACAAGCGAGATATGATCAAACCCCATGGGTGTCGATTCATTACAATCACATAGTGATGTGAACTAGATTATTGACTCTAGTGCAAGTGGGAGACTATTGGAAATATGCCCTAGAGGCAATAAGAAAATGGTTATTATTGTATTTCCTTGTTCATGATAATTGTCTATTATTCATGCTATAATTTTATTGACCGGAAACCGCAATACATGTGTGAATACATAGACTACAACATGTCCCTAGTGACCCTCTAGTTGACTAGCTCGTTGATCAACAGATGGTCATGGTTTCCTGACCATGGACATTGGATGTCATTGATAACGGGATCACATCATTAGGAGAATGATGTGATGGACAAGACCCAATCCTAAGCCTAGCACAAGATCGTGTAGTTCGTATGCTAAAGTTTTTATAACTGTCAAGTATCTTTTCCTTAGACCATGATATTGTGCAACTCCCGGATACCGTAGGAATGCTTTGGGTGTACCAAACATCACAACGTAACTGGGTGGCTATAAAGGTGCACTACGGGTATCTTTGAAAGTGTCTGTTAGGTTGGCACGAATCGAGACTGGGATTTGTCACTCCGTGTGACGGAGAGGTATCTCTGGGCCCACTCGGTAGGACATCTTCATAATGTGCACAATGTGATCAAGGAGTTGATCACGGGATGATTTGTTACGGAACGGTAAAGAGACTTGCCGGTAACAAGATTGAACAAGGTATCGGCATACCGACGATCGAATGTCGGGCAAGTACTATACTAGTAGACAAAGGGAATTGTATACGAGATTGATTGAATCCTTGACATCATGGTTCATCCGATGAGATCATCGTGGAACATGAGGGAGCCAACATGGGTATCCAGATCCCGCTGTTGGTTATTGGCCGGAGAGTTGTCTCAGTCATGTCTGCATGGTTCCCGAACCCGTAGGGTCTACACACTTAAGGTTCGATGATGGTAGGATTATAGGGAAGATATGTATGCGGTTACCGAATGTTGTACGGAGTCCCAGATGAGATCCCGGACGTCACGAGGAGTCCCCAAATGGTCCGGAGGTGAAGATTGATATATTGGACGAAGGGTTTTGGAGTCCGGAAGTGTTCCGGAGGTACCGGGTGATGACCAGCATGACCTAAAGGTGTTTCAGGAGCCCCGGCAAGTTTTGGGGGGCTTCATGGGCCAAGGGGAGGGGGAAAACCAGCCCACTAAGGGGTTGTGCGCCCCCCTCACCTATTCCCACGTGACCAGGGGGTTTGGGGCGCCCCATCTAGGGTTCCCACCTCCTGGCTTGGGGGCCAAGTCACCCAAAGGGGAGATCCCATCTGCCCTGGCCGCCGCCCCCCCTAGGGGAAACCCTAGGGCGCCTCCCCCTCTCCCTTCCCCCTATATAGTGGAGGTTTTGGGGCTGCCCAACACATGAGTCTCTCTCTCCCAAGGCGCAGCCCTACCTCTCTCCCTCCTCGTCTCTTGCAGTGCTTGGCGAAGCCCTGCTAAAGTACCGCGCTCCTCCACCACCACCACGCTGTCGTGCTGCTGCTGGACGGAGTCTTCCCCAACCTCTCCCTCTCTCCTTGCTGGATCAAGGCTTGGGAGACGTCACCGGGCTGCACGTGTGTTGAACGCAGAGGCGCCGTTGTTCGACGCTTAGATCGGAATCAACCGCGATCTGAATCGCCACGAGTACGAATACCTCATCCGCGTTCTTGCAACGCTTCCGCTTAGCGATATTCAAGGGTATGAAGATGCACTCCCTCTCTCTCTCTCGTTGCTAGTCTCTCCATAGATTGATCTTGGTGATGCGTAGAAAATTTTGAATTTCTGCTACGTTCCCCAACAAGACCGGCAACACCTTCATCTTGAGTATATTCGGAATCAGAGTGATAGCTTCTCTCGGAGTAGTTGTCGGAGTTGGAACTGGATACCCATTCACCAACGTGAGCTTGATGTCTTCATCTTGTGTAGCTCTTTGATGACTTGTCCTTCCTTTACGAATCCTTGCTTCTATGAGAGGGTCTTCGTTCATAACGATCATCTCTACTCCTTCTCTCTCCTGGTGGTGATTCATCTATTTTATTTATCCTTTTTGGTGAATCTTCTCTTTTCTTGTAGGGAGCTCTACACTCATTGGAGTAGTGTCCGGGTCTTCCACAATTGTAGCAATATGATCATGACTAGAAGATTTTTTGTCATTGTAGGATCTTGACTTGGAGCTTCTCTCTTTGCTTCTACTCTTGTTGAAGTTCTTCACCATTAAGCTCAATTCCTCATTGAAGACTTGTTTCTCACTTGATGTTGTGGGAGCATCAAGTGAAGATTTGTAAGCACCACTTGACTTAATGTGGAGCTCTTCCTTATCCTTGAGTGACATCTCATGAGCAATAATTCTACCCGTGGGCTTGAGATCTTTGTAATTGGGCATCATTTGGATCAAGGTGCGCACGGTATCATATTTTCCATCCAAGGCTCTTAGGATATTCTTGATGATGAATTTGTCAAACATCCCTTCACTTCCTAAGCCGGCAATCTCATTTGTGATGAGAACAAGCCTAGAGTACATCTCGGTGACTCCTGCACCATCCTTCATTTTGAACTTGTCAAGTTGACTTTGAAGCACATCCAATTTTGATTCCTTGACGGACTGGTCAACTTCGTGCATATCAACCAAAGTATCCCAAATTTCCTTTGCATTCTCAAGGCGGCTGATTTTGTTGAATTCTTTGGGGCACAATCCATTGAAGAGAATATCCCAAGCTTTAGCGTTGTATTGTAACATCTTCATTTCTTCAGCTGCCGCTTCACGATCTGGTTCTCTTCCATCCTCGAAGAAATCACCTTGCAAGCCAATACGCATAATGGGCCAAATGGACGGGTTATGACCAAGAATATGCATTTTCATCTTATGCTTCCAACTAGCAAAATTAGTACCATCAAAGTAAGGACCTCTATGTTGGTAATTTCCCTTGCTAGACGCCATACTCTCCTAGGTTGTGAAACCAAGACTATGATAACCAAAGCTATGGAAATCAAGGCAGATGGAGACCGAAGCTCTGGTATCACTTGTAGGATCGAAAGTAGGTCTAGAGGGGGGGTGATTAGACTACTTGACCAAATAAAAATCTAACCTTTTCCCAATTTTAGTTGTGGGCAGATTTTAGCGATTAGCACAAGTCTAGCAATCAACCTACACATGCAATTCTAAGAGTGTAGCAGCGGAAAGTAAAACATTGCATATGAGGGTAAAAGGGAAGGGTTTGGAGAGTGCAAACACAATGATGACACGGATATTTTTGGCGTGGTTCTGATAGGTGGTGCTATCGTACATCCATGTTGATGGAGACTTCAACCCATGAAAGGTAACAGCTGCGAGAGTCCATGGAGGGCTCCACCCACGAAGGGTCCACGAAGAAGCAACCTTGTATATTACACCATGGCCATCGCCCACGAAGGACTTTCCTCACTCGGGTAGATCTTTGCGAAGTAGGCGATCTCCTTGCCCTTACAAACTTCTTGGTTCAACTCCCCAATTTTGACGGAGGCTCCCAAGCGACACCTAACCAATCTAGGAGACACCCCTCTCCAAAAGGTAATAAATGGTGTGTTGATGATGAACTCCTTGCTCTTGTGCTTCAAATGATAGTATCCCCAACACTCAACTCTCTCTCAAAGATTTGGCTATGGTGGAAAGATGATTTGAGTGGGAAGCAACTTGGGGAAGGCTAGAGATCAAGATTCTTGGGGTAGGATTTGTATATCTTGGTCTCAACACATGAGTAGGTGGTTCTCTCTCAGAAAATGTATGCTGGAAGTGTAGGCACGTTCTGATGGCTCTCTCTCAAATGGAGAAGGTGGTGGAGGGGGTATATATAGCCTCCACACAAAATCCAACTGTTACACACATTTGACCCAACTCGGTCAGACCGAATAGAAGAACTCGGTGAGACTGATTCAATTCAAAATGTGAACGTTAGGAACCTTGGTGGGACCGACTGGAACAACTCGATGGGACCGATGTGATAGGGCTAGGGAAAAACCTCATCTTGGTGGTGCCGATTGCGTGAACTCGGTGAGACTGATTTCAGCAATGAGCAAACAGAGAGTTGGTCAACCAAATTCAGTGTGACCGATCACTCATTTTGGTGAGACCGAAATGTTACAAAAGGAAATGGAGAGATTGCAGGGCCATCTCGGTGAGACCAAGATCCATATCGGTGTGACCGAACTGTTAGGGTTTCTGGTAATGGTTATGTCAAATGAACTCGATGTCTCCGGATAGAATGTTTTTGCGGGGACGAGTTGGAGTTTGGGATTTGGACATATTTGGAATGAGAAAGTGGTTGAGGGTTTTGGAGCAATATCACTAAGCACTTTGAGCAAGTAGAAAATTAACCACACCTCATCCCCTTTTAATAGTATTGGCTTTCCTATGGACTCAATGTGATCTTGGATCACTAAAGTATAAATGAAGAGTCTTGAGCTTTTTCCAATATGTGTCATTTGCATTTTGAGGGGTCCACATTCCTAGTCCATGCCATGCCATTCATTGAACATTCTGATATATTAAACTTGAATGGATATTAGTTCAGTGAGCTATATGTTGTTATGAATTACCGAAACCACCCAGGGATTGGTTGCACGTTTAGTTATTGACCGGAGAAGTGTCTCGGTCATGTCTACGTCATTCTCGAACTCGTAGGGTCCGCACGCTTAATGTTCGTTGATGATATTGTATTACATGAGTTATGTGAATTGGTGACCGAATGTTGTTCGGAGTCCTGGATGAGATCACAGACATGGCGAGGAGCTCCAGAATGGTCTGGAGGTAAAGATTGATATATAGGATGATGCTATTCAGTCACTAGAAAGGTTTCAAAAAGTACCAGGTATTTATCAGAGTGCTGGAAGGGGTTCCGGGAGGCCACCGGTAAGTGGTGGGCCTTATCGGCCAAAGGGGGGAAGCACACCAGCCCACAAGGTGGCTAACACGCTTCTCCACCCCTGGCCACACGCCAAGGAAGGGAGGGAAGGAAGGGGGAGGCGCCCTAAGGCAGCCATCCCGCTTTCCTTCCCCCCCATGCACAAATATGGAAGGGGAGGGGGCGCGGCCAGGGCAGGCGGGCCCCTTGGGAGCATGCCTAGGGCTGCCTCCCCTCCCCCTCCACCTATATATATATATGTGAGCAGGGAGAGGGGCAACACACACCATGGTCCCCAAGCCGTGTGCGGTGCCCCATATCCCTCTAGTTCTAGTTCCTCCTCCGTCCACGTCCATTGTGCTTAGCGAAGCCCTACGGATAGGTTCGCCATCACCGTCATCACGATGTTGTGCTGCCGGAACTCATCTACTACTTCGCCCATCTTGCTGGATCAAGAAGGTGAGGACGGCGTCGAGCTGAACATGTGCTGAACGCAGAGGTGTCGTGCATTCGGTACTTGATCGGAAGGATTGTGAAGGTGTACAACTACATCAACCGCATTGATAAATGCTTCCGTTTAACAGTCTACGAGGGTATGTAGACACACTCTACCCTCTCATAGCTATGCATCTCCATGGATAGATCTTGCATGCGTAGAATTTTTTTCATTTCCATGAAACGTTCCCCAACAGTGGCATCATGAGCCTGGTCTATGCGTAGATGATATGCATGAGTAGAACACAAAGAAGTTGTGGGCGGTGATGTTCATACTGCTTACCACCAACAACTTATTTTGATTCAACGGCATAGTGGGATGAAGCGGCCTGGACCAACCTTATATGTCCATGCACATGAGACCGGTTCCGCCGACTGACATGCAACTTGTTTTGCATAAAGGTGGCTGGCGGGTGTCTGTTTCTCCTACTTTAGTTGAATCAAATTTGACTACGTCTGGTCCTTGAAGAAGGTTAAAACAGCAAACTTGATAATCACCAATCACCGTTGTGGTTTTGCGTAGGTAAGAACGGTTCTTGCTAGTTGCCCGTAGCAGCCACATAAAACTTGCAAACAACAAAGTAGAAGACGTCTAACTTGTTTTTGCAGGGTATGTTGTGATGCGATATGGTCAAGACGTGATGTGATATACGTTATTGTATGAGATGATCATGTTTTTGTAATATCGACAACTGGCAGGAGCTTTAGGTTGTCTTTTTAATTATTGTATGATCTGCGTGTCAATCATTAAGCGCCATGTAATTTGATTGCATGCATGTGATATTTATCCTTTATGCATCTTATTTTGCTTAGAAAGATTAGCATTATAAGATGACCCCTTCACTTAATTTCAAGATAAAAGTGTTCTCCCCGAGTATGCAACGTTGCTAAAGTTCGTCGTTTCGAAGCACCCCATGATGATCGGGTGTGATAGACTCTACGTTCACATACAATGGGTGTAAGCCAGTTTGCACATGCAGAATACTTAGGTTAAACTTGACGAGCCTAGCATGTACAGACATGGTCTCGGAACATTGGAGACCGAAAGGTCAAACGTGAGTCATATAGTAGATATGATCAACATAGAGATGTTCACCATTGAAGACTACCCCATCTAACATGATGATTGGACATGGGATATTTGATTTGGATGATGTCAAACTTAGACAACTTGAGGAATGTTGATTTAAGTGGGAGTTCATTAGTAATTTGATTAATTGAACTTAATTTATCATGAACTTAGTCTTAATAGTTTTTGCATATCTATGTTCTAGATCAATGGCCCGTGCTACTGTTCCCTCGAATTTTAATGTGTACCTAGAGAAAGCTAAGTTGAAAGATGATGGTAGCAACTACATGGAATGGGTGTGTAACTTGAGGATTATCCTCATTGATGCACATAAGAATTATGTCCTTGATGCACCGCTCGGTGACGGACCTGCTGTAGGAGCTACTGCAGATGTTATGAATGTCTGGCAGGCTCAGTCTGATGACTACTTAATAGTTCACTGTGCCATGCTTTACGGCCTAGAACCGGGACTTCAAACACGTTTTGAACGCCATGGAGCATATGAGATGTTCCAAGAGATGAAATTGGTATTTCAAGCTAATGCCCAGGTTGAGAGATATGAAGTCTCCAACAAGTTCTATAGTTGTAAGATGGAGGAGAATGGTTCGGTCATTAAACACATACTCAAAATGTATGGGTATCATAACCACTTGAATTCTGTGATAGATGCTACTTCCCATCTCAGTACTTTTGTTGAATTGTGTGATATGCAAAAGAAAAAAGATGTGGATAATGATATTTTCAAATTGAAGTTATTTCCATTCTCACTATGAGATCATCCTAAAATTGGTTTTCATCCTTGCCTAAAAATAGTATTGATTCATCGAATAAGTGTAAGGATGCTTTTATGTCCAAGTATTTCCCTCCTACTAAGATCATCTATCTTAGGAATGATATAATGAATTTTAATAAACTTGATCATGAACATGTTGCACAATCATGGGAAAGGATGAAATTAATGATAAGGAATTGACCTACTCATGGTTTAAGTTTATGGATGATCATACAATGTTTTATGCTAGATTGAATTTTGCATCTAGAAATCTTTTAGATTCCGCCGTGGGTGGTACTTTTAAGGAAATCACATTAGGAGAAGCTACTAAACTCCTAGATAATATTATGGTAAATTACTCTCAATGGCATACCGAAAGATCTTCTACTAGTAAAAAAAGTGCATGCTATTAAAGAAATTAATACTTTGAGTGGAAAGATGGATGAACTTATGAAATTTATGGCTAGCAAGAGTTCTCAGGTTGATCCTAATTATATGCCTTTGTCTACTTCGATTGAGAATAATAATGAATCTATGGATGTGAATTTCATTGGTAGGAACAATTTTGGTAATAACACGTATAGAGGCAATTTTAATCCTAGGTCGTTTCCTAGCAGTTCCTCTAATAATTCTGGTAATTTCTACAAAAATTCTTATGGAAATTATAATAAGAAACCTTCTGATCTTGAGAATAATATTAAAGATGTTATTAAACTCCCAAAAGATTTCCAATTCTATGGTAGATCAAAAATTGCTTAATATTGATGAAGTTGCTAGAAACGTTGATAGAATTTCTCATGAGATCGATTCCTTTATGATTAGATCTATGCCATCCAAGCTTGATATTTATGAGTCTCTGAACTCTATTCAAACTTATATTAATGAAAGTAGAGAGAGAATCACTAGGATGCGAGCTAAGAGATAATGGCTAGAAAAAGTTTGTTCTTCTAGTTTTTGTGGTAATCATGATGAACATCTTAAAGTGATTGGTGTGACTAGCATTGAATCTTTGTTTGCTAATATAAAACTTGATAAAGAAGGGACTGGAGAGGATTCAACTTTAGCTAGAAGGCATCCCAATAATTTGGAGGGTGAAGATCTTAATGAAAATTTTGATAAAAGTGGGTTTGGCGAGGTCAAAACTTTAACTAGTGATGAGCCCATCTTTTGGATTTCAAGGAATTTAATTATGATAATTGTTCGTTGATTGAGTGTATTTCCTTGTTACAATTTATGCTTAATTCAACTCACGCTTATAATCAAAATATGGCTTTTACTAAACATATCATTGATGCTATGATGAAATCTTTTGAAGAAAACTTGAGTTGGAAGTTTCAATCCCTGGAAAGCTATATGGTGAATGGGAACCTACTACTAAAATTAAGATTAAAGATTATGAGTGCAATGATTTGTGTGATTTGGGTGCTAGCGTTTCCACTATTCCAAAAACTTTATGTGATGTGCTAGGTTTCCATAAAGTTGATGATTGTTCTTTAAATTTGCACTTAACGGATTCTACTAGTAAGAAACCTATGGGAAGAATTAATGATGTTCTTATTGTTGCAAATAGGAATTATGTGCCCGTAGATTTTATTGTGCTTCATATTGATTGCAATCCTACATGCCCCATTATTCTTGGAAAACCTTTCCTTAGAATGATTGTTGCAATTATTGATATGAAAGAAGGAAACATTAGATTTCAATTTCCATTAAGGAAAGGCATGGAATACTTTCCAAGAAAGAAAATTAAGTTGCCATATGAATCTATTATGAGGGCCACTTAAGGATTGAATACCAAAGATGACAATACCTACATCTATGCAATATGGCTAGCTATGGGCGTAAAACAATAGCGCTTGTTCGGAGGCAACCTAATTTTATTTTACATTTTTGCTTTTTCTTTTGTTTTTCAATAAATAAATAATTATAGTTCTGTTATGATTGTGTTTTAGTATTTTAGTTAGTGTTTGTGCCAAGTAAGACCTTGGGATGATTTGTGTCGGATATCGGGTTCCAGCAAAACCCTTAAGGTTCGGACTCTGGGGTGCGCACGGAGATCTTCTCCCTACCAATCCACGCCCACTACTTCGCCGTGATTCTAAGCTAACAAGATGAACAACACAAGGGACATGAGATTTATACTGGTCCAGGCCACCATTGTGGTGTAATACCCTACTCTAGTGTGTAGTGAGTGGATTGCCTCTGGGGCTGATGAGGAACAGTACAAGGGGAAGAACAACCTCGTGAGGAGAGGTGTTCTTGTGTTGGTGCCATTGGTTCTGGTCTGAATGGATCCGTCCCTTCTATGGTGGTGGCTAGTCCTATTTATAGAGGCCTTGGTCCTCTTCCCAAATATTGAGCGGGAAGGGATTTCACAATGGCAGGATTTGAAGGGGGACAACTAGTACAAGCTATCCTAACTAAAGGTGGTCTTTGACTGCCAAAAACACTGGCGATGACGCCGTATTGGGATCCACAGTGACCTCCGTCTTACTGTCCCGCTGGTCTTGGTCTTGTTGCACCGATATGAAACCTTTGCTTGATGCCTCGGTACTCCGCGCCTGCGCTTGCCCCCTTTGCACCAAAGAGGAAACAAGGACACTATGCCGGCCTGTGCCCGCCTGGCGCCCACCTGGTCCTGATCGTCATGGCTTGCGTCATGTGCACCTCGTGAGGTGCTCCTCGCCTTGATCACTCCGCCTCCTCACGAGCCTGCCTGGTTAGGCTGCTCCCGAGAAGGCCTTGAGTCGTCTGCCCCGTGAGGCTTGGCCCCTCGCGAGGGTCTTGAACTTGTGTTGATGAAGACGGGCCGTACTAGGCCACTGATGAGCCATGCCACAGGCCGCAGGCAGGCAAGTCTGGACACCCCCATATCCAGGACGCCGACAGTAGCCCCCGGGCCCAAGGCACGCTTGGACTTGGATTAGCGGTGAATCCAAAGGGCAAGTGTGGAGCGCCGCGGGCCCCAACAGCCTGAGGCCCTAGTGGACGTGTGGCGACTTGATTGGACGTGGGCGTCTCCACTTCCCCACTCTGCCTCGGCAACTACCCGATTTGATGAGAGCCTGCTACATGCAAACAGAGTCATCATTACCTGCGATCGTGGAGGCCAGCGATTGGCATCCTCTAGGCTATAAGTTCGGGGAGGTGTAGAGGCCCCCATTGTCCGTCTCTTCTTGCCCCGGTGGCTTCTTCTTCCTCCTTGCTATGGTTTTTGCGGCGTCCTATGGAGCCTGTGAAGAGGTTCTCGACCGTGGAAAAGGGGAAGTCTCACCGGGACGAGCCTGTCCCTCCCCCGACCAAGCACGGCCGTGGTCGCCCTCGCAAGCATCCCGCGACTCCCATCGCAGCTCCTCGTGGTCGCGGCGGTGGCCCGTCGCGTGGGGAGGTCGTCTGTGTCGAGGCAGCCTGGGAGGTGGAGGAAGGTGTGTTGTGGCTGCGCGGCCTCACCGGCCGTGCTTCCATTCGGCGGAGGTGCTGCCGGAGTTTGTTGTTTGGTCGGACGAGCCGGTCGGCAACTAGCTACATCTCCCTTGCTTCTTCACCAGCGAACTGCCGGCTGCTTGCCTCGGCGGGCTTTGGCTGCAGGCGGAGGGCTGTTGCAGCAGGGCCTCCTGGGTCGCAGTGGAGATCTCTGTTGCCGAGAATGTGGCCCTGGCTCGGGGATGGCAGACGTTTGCCCGCGCGCGGGGCCTGGGTAGGTGGTGCACCCTCCACTTCAAGTTCGACGGTGAGGCGACCCTCTACATGAGGGTGTTTGGAGAGGACGGCCTCCAGGTTGGGTGCTGCCCTGAAGACGATGACGACGACGAGGTGCTCGGCCTTGGCGATGGCCGGGACGAGGGCGAGGGCGGAGCTGTTCCTGGCGGTGGCCGTAGCTCGCCGAGTTTCAGCAGCTCCTCCTCTGGTGACGGCTCCTCTAGCGGTGGCGTGACCAGCCTCCACGTCACCGCGCCCACTTCGAGGGCAGCGGGGCGTCCCATCGCCGCGCCCCGGTGAAGCTCGAGGTGGAGTCCAATTGAGCTCGGGAGGCTGATGTGGGTCCCCCCTCGCGTGTTGTCGCAAGGCACGTGCCATCTTTATTTTGTTCCCCCTTTTTTTCTGCATTGAGAGAAAGAGATAAGTATGGAGCCCCATGGGGACGTGCAACAGACCATGATCCCAATTATCGTGCTATGTTTACCATCTTTGTGCTGTGCTACGGTGTTGCGGTTATGTGCCTGCGTGTAAGAACAGCTTAGCTCGGGATGTTTGCAGTAGTTTTCGCCTCGCGTGGTCCCCGCTTGAGCCCTCGCCAGTCGCCTCAAGATCTACACGACCAGTTGGGAGAATAGTTTCCGAACCCTGGTAGCAAGGTTCGGCGGCTCTGGTCTGATATTTTTGTGTCGCGATGCCCGTGGGGCATGGACCGGGAGGGGTGCTCCCGCTGTGAATCCGAATGAAAGACTCGCGAAAGCTAGGCGAGAGATGGGGCTCATGAGGGTGCCCGCACAACCCCCTCGTGAGGTTGCGAGCGGAGGAGAGAGTGAGCCAAACAAAAACCAAAACAGGGGGCAAGAGCAGAACGCGGCGAATAGCACTAGAAACGACTTCAAATGAGGATTCAAACCAGGGAGAACAAGCCAACTACGGAAAGCAAATGAAAAGCCGCGTCCGGCACCTAGCCTAGTCTTTGACGTCTTCTCACCAGCGCGGAGCTAAGTGCTGCCACTGGGAATGGGCGGGAGCCCCCGAGGCCCAAAGTCGGCACTCCGGAGACTCCGGGGTGTGTACAACCCCAACTCATTATTACGTGAGATTGTCACGGGCGGCGAGCTTCACAGGCATCGGGCCTTCTTCACATGCACTGGGCCTTTTTAGCTTCACAGGCACCAGGCCTTCTTCACAAGCACTGGGCCTTTTTAGCTTCATAGGTACTGGGCCTTCTTCACAGGCACTGGGCCTTTTTATCTTCACAGGCACCGGGCCTTCTTCATAGGCACCAAGCCTTTTTAGCTTCACAGGCACCGGGCCTTCTTCACAGGCACTAGGCCTTTTAAGCTTCACAGGCACCGGGCCTTCTTCATAGGCACTGGGCCTTTTTAGCTTCACAGGCACCAGGCCTTCTTCACAGGCACTGGGCCTTTTTAGCTTCACACGCACCGGGCCTTCTTCAGAAGCACCAGGCCTTTTTTGCTTCACAGGCACCGGGCCTTCTTCACAGGCACTGGGCCTTTTTTGCCTCACAGGCACCGGGCCTTCTTCACAGGCACTGGGCCTTTTTCACAAGCACTTGGCCTTTTTAGGGGCAAAACTTCCGGAGGTGCTGAATGTTCCACGTGTTCGGGATGGGCACCCCCTCCCGAGTCTCCAGCCGCGCGGAGCCAGGCCTGGAAACATGGACGACCTTGAACGGGCCCTCCCACATGGGTGAGAGATTTGCAGCCCTTCCCTGGAGAGCACCCGCCTGAGCACAAGGGAACCTACCTCGAGAGTCCTGGGGCGGATGTTGCGGCAATGATATCGCCGCAGTGCCTGTTGGTACCTTGCTGCTCGTAGCGTGGCTTCTCGACGGTGCTCCACCCCCAGCACCAGGTCCATCCCCCACATGGTGTCCTATTGCGCTTCGTCAAACACCAGGACCCATGCGGAGCGACACCTGACCTCGTGAGGGAGGACTGCCTCTGCCCCGTAGACGAGGAAGAACGGGGTCTCGACAGTCGACTTGGTGGCCCTGGTGTGGATGGACTACAGCACGGACTGGAGCTCGTCGTGCCAGCCCCTGCCGCAGGCCTCCAGTTTCTTCTTGAAGGTCCTGGTTTTGAGGCCTTTCAGGACCTCTGCGTTGGCGCGCTCGGCTTGGCCGTTACTCCGGGGGTGTGCCACCGAAGTGTAGCATATCTGCGTTCCAAGGTTAGCACAATATGTTTTGAAGAGGTTGCTGGTGAACTACGAACCGTTGTCTGTGATGATGCGATTAGGGACCCCAAACCGGCTCACGAGGCCCTTGATGAACTTGACTGCTGAGCCAGCCGGGATGGTGCGGACGGCTTCCACCTCCGCCCACTTGGTGAACTTATCGATGGCGTCGTAAAGGTAGCGGTAGCCCCCAGCGCTCGAGGGAACGGGCCCAAGATATCCAGCCCCCAGACCGCAAACGGCCACGAGAGCGGGATGGTATGCAGGCCCTGAGCCGGCTGGTGTATCTGCTTGGCATGGAATTGACAGGCTTCACAGGCCTTCACCAGCTCGATGGCGTCATTGAGTGCGGTAGGCCAGTAGAACCCGTTGCGAAACGCCTTGCCGACGAGGGTCCGCGACGATGAGTGATGTCCACAATCTCCACCGTGTATGTCAGCCAGCAACTCCTTCCCCTGCCCCCTGGAGATGCAACGCAAGGAAACATCATTTGGCCACTTCCGGTAGAGCTCTGCGTCTTGTATGTAGTAGGCCGTGACCTGCCGGGCCACGCGCTCCGTGTCCTCCTCTTTCTCTGGTAGCATTCCATGCATCAGGTATCCCTTGAATTCCGTAGTCCAGCATTGCTCCTGAGGCTCCAGCGCCAGGAGCAAGCGAGCTCCTGAGGTCGGTCCACATGTCGGGGCTCCTGTGGCAGGTGGTTGAGGGAGTTCCTCCCGAGGTTGCGCTGCGCTTGACAGTGAAGGCGCTGTTGATGGCTTGAAGAGTCATTCCTCGAAGATGCCAGGCTCTTGAGGCAGCCGCCTGGATGTCCTTTTGGCGATGTCATCAGCCTCTTGATTGGTGCCACGGGGCACGTGTTGCAGCTCCAGCCCCCAAAACTGCTTTTCCATTCTACGCACCTCTACAAGGTATGCATCCATATGCTCGTCCTTTGGCTCGTACACCTTGTTGGAGAAGTTGACAAGGAGCTGTGAATCACCCTTGATGACCAGGCCCTTCACTCCCATAGCTACTGCAGCCCTCAAGCCCGCCAAGAGGCCTTCATATTCTACTATGTTGTTGGAGACCTTCTCGCCGTGCTGGAAATAGAGCTGCACGGCGTAATAGAGCTTGTCTTGAGTGGGGGATATGAGCATTGTGCTAGCTCCCGCGCCGTGCTGCGAGAATGCTCCGTCGAAGTACATGACCCAACCATCCGGCGCCTCACTCCCTGGGGAGAGTGATCGGTCTTCACCTGCTTCGAGCCCTGGCGCCTCTATCCATTCTGCCACATAGTCTGCTAGTGCAGCTCCCTTGACCACCCGGGTTGTGCTGAATTCCAGCTGAAACACTTGCAACTCAATGTTCCTTTCAGTGACCCTTCCAGCGGAGTTTGGGCTCCTGAGTACCCTTTCCAATGGGAAAGCAGAGACGACCTTAATGGGGTGACCTTGAAAATAGTGCCGCAGCTTCCGCGAGGCCACCAGTAGCGTGAGCAAGAGTTTCTGAGGCTTGGGGTATCGTTCCCTTGCATCCCGCAGTACCATGCTGACGAAGTACACCGGGTGCTTGACGAGAGTGGGTGTGCTGACGGGGTCCGTACCCTCAGGATGGTCAGGCACCTCCTGAGGCGTAGGAGCCCCTTGCGCCTGGCTGCCTGGTGAGGCCCCTTCGGCCCCGGGGGTGTCCTCCTGCTGGGGATGGGTTCCATCTGCCGAGGTCGTGACCTTCACGAGGCCTCCTTGGTCTTGTGCCGCCGCGACTGTGGCTGCGGCCGCTCGGGACGCAACCTTGCCCTGGCGTTCTTCTCGGACCGCCACTAGAGCTGCACTGGCGGAGTATGTTGAGGCGGTGAGGTATAGCACCAGGGGCTCGAGTGGGCATGGTGCCACCATCACCGGAGGGCTGGTTAGGTACTTCTTGAGGTCTTGAAACGCTTGGTTGGCCTCCTGTGTCCATTCAAACAGGCCCTTCTTCTTCATTAGCTTGAAGAAAGGTAAGGCGCACTCCCCTAGCTTGGAGATGAAGCATCCCAACACCGTCACGCGCCCGACGAGCTTCTGCATTTCTCTGAGGGTTTGCGGTGGACTCATGTCTTTGATTGCCTTGACTTTCTCTGGGTTGGCCTCGACCCCCCTGTGGGACACGAGGAAGCCCAATAGCTTGCCTGAAGGAACACCGAAGACGCACTTCTCCGGGTTGAGCCACAGGTCCACCTTGCGGAGGCTTTTGAAGGTCTCTTCTAGGTCTTGGATCAAGGTCTTCGCCTCCCGAGACTTCACCACGATGTTGTCGACGTAAGCCTCGGCATTCTTCCCGAGCTGCCGGCCCAAAGCAATGTGCATCAGCCGCTAGAAAGTTGCGCCTGTCTTGCGCAACCCGAACAGCATGCATGTGTAGCAATATACCCCACATGGGGTTAGGAAAGCCGTCTTTTCTACATCTTCCACTACCATCTTGATTTGGTGGTAGCCCGAAAACGCATCTAAGAAGCACAACAAGTCGCACTCGGCCGTGGAGTCGACGATTTGGTCAATGCGGGGGAGCGGAAACGGATCTTGCGAGTAGGCCTTGTTGAGGTTTGTGAAGTCGACTGATACGTCCATTTTGCATCATGCTTTTATATCAATATTTATTGCATTATGGGCTATTATTACACGTTATGCCACAATACTTATGGCTATTCTCTCTTATTTTACAAGGTTTATCGTGAAGAGGGAGAATGCCGGCAGCTGGGATTCTGGCTGGAAAAGGAGCAAATATTGGAAACCTATACTGCACAGCTCCAAAAGACCTGCAACTCCACGAAAGTCATTTTTGGATTCAATAAGAATTATTCAACAAAGAAAGTACCGGAGGGGGCCCACACCCTCGCCAGGAGGGTGGGGGCGCCCCCCTACTGGGCGCGCCCCTGTCTCCTGGGCCCCCTAGTGGCCCTCCGATGCCCATCTTCTGCTATATGAAGGCTTTTACCCTGGAAAAAAAAATCAAAAGCAAGCTCACGGGATGAACTCCGCCGCCACGAGGCGGAACCTTGGCGGAATCAATCTAGAGCTCCGGCGGAGCTGTTCCGCTAGGGAAACTTCCCTCCGCGAGGGGGAAATCATCATCACCGATGATCCTCTCATCGAGATGGGGTCAATCTCCATCAACATCTTCACCAACACCATCTCCTCTCAAAACCCTAGTTCATCTCTTGTATCCAATCTTGTATCAAAACCACAAATTGGCACCTGTGGGTTGCTAGTAGTGTTTATTACTCCTTGTAGTTGATGCTAATTGGTTTACTTGGTGGAAGATCATATGTTCAGATCCTTAATGCATATTAATACCCCTCTAATTATGAACATAAATATTCTTTGTGAGTAGTTACGTTTGTTCCTGAGGACATGGGTGAAGTCTTGCTATTAGTAGTCATGTGAATTTGGTATTGGTTCGATATTTTTATGAGATGTATGTTGTCTCTCCTCTAGTGGTGTTATGTGAACGTCGACTACATGACACTTCACCATTGTTTGGGCCTAGAGGAAGGTATTGGGAAGTAATAAGTAGATGATGGGTTGCTAGAGTGATAGAAGCTTAAACCCTAGTTTATGCGTTGCTTCGTAAGGGGTTGATTTGGATCCACTAGTTTCATGCTATGGTTAGGTTTACCTTAATACTTCTTTTGTAGTTGCGGATGCTTGCAATAGGGGTTAATCATAAGTGGGATGCTTGTCCAAGTAAGGGCAGTACCCAAGCACCGGTCCACCCACATATCAAATTATCAAAGTACCAAACGCGAATCATATGAGAATGATGAAAACTAGCTTGACAATAATTCCCATGTGTCCTCGGGAGCGCTTTTCTCATCATAATAAATTGTCTAGGCTTGTCCTTTGCTACAAAAAGGATTGGGCCACCTTGCTGCACTTTATTTACTTTCATTACTTGTTACCCGTTACAAATTATCTTATCACAAAACTATGTGTTACCTACAATTTTAGTGCTTGCAGAGAATACCTTACTGAAAACTGCTTGTCATTTCCTTCTGCTCCTCGTTGGGTTCGACACTCTTACTTATCAAAAGGACTACGATAGATCCCCTATACTTGTGGGTCATCAAGAGTCTTTTCTGGCGCTGTTGCCGGGGATTGAAGCGCCTTTGGTGAGTGGAACTTGGTAAGGAAACATTTATATAGTGTGCTGAAATTTTCTATCACTTGTTACTATGGAAACTAATCCTTTGAGGGGCTTGTTCGGGGTATCTTCGCCCTGACCAGAAAAGCAAAGAGTTTCTCCTCAACCTACTGAACCTACTGAAAATGTTTACTTTGAAATTCCTTCGGGTATGATAGAGAAACTGCTAGCTAATCCCTTTGCAGGAGATGGAACGTTGCATCCCGATTTACACCTTATCTTTGTGGATGAAGTTTGTGGATTATTTAAGCTTGCAGGTATTCCCGATGATGTCGTTAAGAGGAAGGTTTTCCCTTTATCTTTGAAGGGAGACGAATTGACATGGTATAGTCTATGTGATGATACAGATCTTGGAACTATAAATGATTGAAGTTGGAATTTCACCAGATGTTCTATCCTATGCATCTTGTTCAGCGTGATCGTAATTACATATATGATTTCTGGTGTCACGAAGGAGAAAGCATAGCTCCAGCTTGGGGAGGCTTAAGTCAATGTTATATTCATGCCCCAATCATGAGCGCTCAAGATAAATGATTATTCAAAAAAATTACGCTCGGCTTTCTCTCAAGGATCGCACCATGCTTGATACTTCTTGTGCTGGTTCTTATATGCTGAAGACTACTGAATTCAAGTGGGACTTATTGGAAAGAATTAAACGCAACTCTGAAGATTGGGGTTCCGACGATGGTAAGGAGTCAGGTATAAAACCTAAGTTTGATTGTGTTAAGTCTTTTATGGATACCGATGCTTTTCGTGGATTTAGCGCTAAATATGGACTTGACTCTGAGATAGTAGCTTCTTTCTGTGAATCTTTTGCTGCTCACGTTGATCTCCCTAAGGAGAAGTGGTTTAAATATAATCCTCCCATTGAAGTAAAAGTAGTTGCACCTATTACAGTTGAAGAAAAGACTATTACTTATAATGATCCTATTGTTCCTACTACTTATGTTGATAAACCACCTTTTCCTGTCAGGATAAAGGATCATGCTAAAACTTCAACTATTGTTCGTAAGAGTAATACTAGAACATATACACCTCCTGAGCAAATTAAAGTTGAACCTAGTATTGCTATGGTTAAAGATCTCTTGGATGATAATATAGATGGGCATGTTATTTACTTCTTGGTGAAACTACTAATATTGTTAAACCAGATGCTAAAATACATAGACCTGTTGTAGGCATGCCTGTTATTTCTGTTAAAATAGGAGATCATTGTTATCATGGCTTATGTGATATGGGTGCTAGTGCTAGTCCAATACCTCATTCCTTATATAAATAAATTATGCATGATATTGCACCTGCTGAGATAGAAGAAATAGATGTTACAATTAAGCATGCCAATAGAGATACTATTTCACCAGTTGGGATTGTTAGAGATGTTGAAGTCTTGTGTGGGAAAGTTAAATACCCTGCTGATTTCCTTGTTCTGGGTTCCCCACAAGATGACTTTTGTCCCATTATATTTGGTAGACCCTTCTTGAATACTGTTATTGCTAGGATCGATTGCGAAAAGGATGTTGTCATGATTGGCTTGGATGATATGACTCATGAGTTTAATTTTGCTAAATTTCGTAGACAACCCCATGATAAAGAATTGCCTAGTAAGGATGAAATTATTGGTCTTGCTTCTATTGCCGTGCCTCCTACTGATCTGTTAGAACAATATTTGCTAGACCATGAAAATGATATGTTTATGAATGAAAGAAGGGAAATAGATGAAGTATTCCTTCAACAGGGTCCTATTTTGAAACACAATTTGACTGTTGAAATCCTAGGGGATCCTCCTCCACCCAAGGGTGATCTTGTGTTTGAGCTCAAACCTTTACCTAATAATCTTAAATATGCTTATCTTGATGAAAAGAGGATATATCATGTTATTATTAGCGCTAACCTTTCAGAGCACGAAGAGGAAAGATTATTGAAAACTCTGAAAAAGCACCATGCTGTTATTGGATATACTCTGGATGATCCTTAGGGCATTAGTCCCACTCTATGCCAACACAAAATTAAAGTGGAGAAAGATGCCAAACCAGTAAGAGATCCCCAACGACTATTAAATCCTAAGATGAAAGAAGTTGTAAGAAAGGAGATACTAAAACTCCTTGAGGCAGGTGTAATTTATCCCATTGCTGATAGTGAATGGGTAAGTCCCGTCCATTGTGTCCCTAAAAAGGGAGGTATTACTGTTGTTCCTAATGATAAAGATGAATTGATTCCGTAAAGAATTATTACATGTTATAGGATGGTAATTGATTTCCGTAAGTTAAATAAAGCTACTAAGAAAGATCATTACCCTTTACCTTTTATTGACCAAATGCTAGAAAGACTATCCAAACATACACATTTCTGCTTTCTAGATGGTTATTCTGGTTTCCCTCAAATACCTATGTCAGCGAAAGATCAATCAAAAACTACTATTACTTGCCCTTTCGGTACTTTTGCTTATAGACGTATGCCTTTTGGTTTATGTAATGCACCTGCTACCTTTCAAAGATGCATGATGGCTATATTCTCTGACTTTTGTGAAAATATTTGTGAGGTATTCATGGATGACTTCTCCATTTATGGATCCTCTTTTGATGATTGCTTGAGCAACCTTGATCGAGTTTTGCAGAGATGTGAAGACACTATTCTCGTCCTGAATTGGGAAAAGTGTCACTTTATGGTTAATGAAGGCATTGTCTTGGGGCATAAAATTTCTGAAAGAGGTATTGAAGTTGATAAAGCTAAAGTTGATGCTATTGAAAAGATGCCATGTCCCTAGGACATTAAAGGTATAAGAAGTTTCCTTGGTCATGCCGGTTTTTATAGGAGGTTCATTAAGGACTTCTCTAAAATCTCTAGGCCTCTGACTAATTTATTGCAAAAAGATATTCCTTTTTTCTTTGATGATGATTGTGTAGAAGCATTTGAAATACTTAAGAAAGCTTTGATCACTGCACCTATTGTTCAGCCACCTGATTGGAATTTACCCTTTGAAATTATGTGTGATGCTAGTGATTATGCTGTAGGTGCTGTTCTAGGGCAAAGAGTTGATAAGAAACTAAATGTTATTCAATATGCTAGTAAAACTCTTGATACTGCCCGGAGAAATTATGCTACTACTGAAAAAGAATTCTTAGCATTTGTATTTGCTTGTGATAAGTTCAGAACTTATATTGTTGATTCTAAAGTTACTATTCACACTGATCATGCTGCTATTAAATATCTTATGGAAAATAAAGATGGTAAACCTAGACTTATTAGATGGGTTCTCTTGCTTCAAGAATTTGATTTACATATTATTGATAGAAAGGGAGCTGAGAACCCAGTTGCAAACAAGCTGTCTAGGCTAGAGAATGTTCTTGATGACCCACTACCTATTGATGATAGCTTTCCTGATGAACAATTGGCGGTCATTAATGCTTCTCGTACTGCTCCATGGTATGCTGATTATGCTAATTACGTTGTTGCTAAATTTATACCACCTAGTTTCACATACCAGCAAAAGAAAAAGTTCTTTTATGATTTAAGACATTACTTCTAGGATGACCCACACCTTTATAAAGAAGGAGTAGATGGTGTTATTAGACGTTGTGTACCTGAGCATGAATAGGAACAAATCCTATGCAAGTGTCACTCCGAACCATATGGAGGACACCACGCTAGAGACAGAAGTGCACATAAGGTATTGCAATCCAGTTTTTATTGGCCTACTCTCTTCAAAGATGCTCGTAAGTTTGTCTTGTCTCGTGATGAATGTCAAAGAATTGGTAATATTAGTAGACGTCAAGAAATGCCTATGAATTATTCTCTTTTTATTGAACCATTTGATGTTTGGGGCTTTGATTATATGGGACCTTTTCCTGTCTCTAATGGATATACACATATTTTAGTTGCTGTTGATGACGTTACTAAGTGGGTAGAAGCTATTCCAACTAGTAGTGCTGATCATAACACCTCTATTAAGATGCTTAAAGAAGTTATTTTTCCAAGGTTTGGATTCCCTAGATATCTCATTACTGATGGTGGTTCACATTTTATTCATGGTGCTTTCCGTAAAATGCTTGCTAAGTATGATGTTAATCATAGAATTGTATCTCCTTATCACCCACAGTCTAGTGGTCAAGTAGAGTTGAGCAATAGAGAGCTCAAATTAATTTTGCAAAAGACTGTTAGTAGGTCTAGAAAGAATTGGTCCAAGAAATTTGATGATGCATTATGGGCCTATAGAACTACATATAAAAACCCTATGGGTATGTCTCCGTATAATATGGTTTATGGAAAAGCATGTCACTTACCTCTTGAACTTGAACATAAAGCATACTGGGCTATTAGAGAGCTCAACTATGACTTCAAACTTGCCAGTGAGAAGAGGTTATTTGATATTAGCTCACTTGATGAGTGGAGAACCCAGGCCTACGAGAATGCCAAGCTTTTCAAGGAAAAAGTTAAAAGATGGCATGACAAAAAAATACAAAAGCGTGAGTTGAATGTAGGTGATTATGTGTTGCTATTCAACTCTCGTTTATGATTTTTTACAAGAAAAATTCTCTCTAAATGGGAAGGTCCTTACGTTATCGAGGAGGTTTATCATTCCAGTGCTATAAAAATCAACAACTTCGAAGGCACAAGTCCGAGGGTGGTGAACGGTCAAAGAATCAAACATTATATCTCAGGTAACCCTATTAATGTTGAAACTAATATTATTGAAACCGTAACCCCGGAGGAATACATAAGGGACACTTTCCAGAACGTTTCAGACTCTGAAAAGGAATAGGTATGTGGTACAGTGAGTAAACAGACTCCAAAACAATTGTAATGGCAATTTCTCTCAGTTTTGGAATATTTAATGATTTTGGAAAGCAAGAAGTAATCCGGGAAGGACACGAGGCCTCCACGAGGGTGGAGGGCGCGCCCACCCCTACTGGGCGCGCCCCCTGTCTCGTGGGCACCTCGTGTTGAAAGTGCAACTATCCCTAGGTGGTTTTGGTAATTCCTAACAACATATAGCTCATTGAGCTAATATTATTCCAAGACAAACATTTCAGGAAAAGTTCAATGAATGGCATGGCATGGATGAGGAAAGTGGATCCCTCAAAATACTAAGGATAAAAGGATTGGCTCAAGCTCAAAAGATCAAGACTCTACATTTTATATTTTAGTGATCCAAGATCACATTGAGTCTATAGGAAAAGCCAATACTATCAAGGAGGGATGAGGTGTTGCTTAATGAGTTTCTTGCTTCAAGTGCTTAGTGATGCTCCAAAAACCCTCAACTAATTTCTCATATCCACATATGACCTAAACCTAAAGTCAAACTCGGCCCCACCGATTCTTTCTATCCGACGCCACCGAGTTCAAATGTCATAGCCACTGCCACAAACCCTAGGCAAATCGGTCTCACCGATAGGGATCTCGGTCTCACCGATATGGGATTGTAATCTCTCTGTTTCCCTTTGTAACGTTTCAGTCTAACCGAAGTGAGCGATCTGTCCCACCGAGATTGCAATGTAAACTCTCTGTTTCCCTTTCGTAACATTTCGGTCTCACCGAAAAGAGTGAATTGGTCCTACCGAGTTTACCTGACCAACTCTCTGGTTAGCTTATTACCAAAATCGGTCTCACCGAGTTTGTGTAATCGGTCTCACCGAGATTACGTTATGCCCGAACCCTAATCATATCGGTCCTACCAAGTTGCATGTCGGTCCCAGCGAAATCACTAACGGTCACTAGGTTTACTGAGTCGGTCTTACCGAGTTTGTTGATTCGGTCCCACCGAGATTAGTAAATTGTGTGTAACGGTTAGATTTTGTGTGGAGGCTATATATACCCCTCCACCTCCTCTTCATTCGTGGAGAGAGCCATCAGACCAAACCTACACTTCCAACTTACCATTTCTGAGAGAGAACTACCTACTTATGTGTTGAGGCCAAGATATTCCATTCCTACCATATGAATCTTGATCTCTAGCCTTCCCCAAGTTGCTTTCCACTCAAATATTCTTTCCACCAGATCCAAATCCTGTGAGAGAGAGTTGAGTGTTGGGGAGACTATCATTTGAAGCACAAGAGCAAGGAGTTCATCATCAACACACCATTTGTTACTTCTTGGAGAGTGGTGTCTCCTAGATTGGCTAGGTGTCACTTGGGAGCCTCCGATAAGATTGTGGAGTTGAACCAAGGAGTTTGTAAGGGCAAGGACATCGCCTACTTCGTGAAGATCTACCGCTAGTGAGGCAAGTCCTTCGTGGGCGAGGCCATGGTGGGATAGACAAGGTTGCTTCTTCGTGGACCCTTCTTGGGTGGAGCCCTCCGTGGACCCGCACAACCATTACCCTTCGTGGGTTGATGTCTCCATCAACGTGGATGTATGATAGCACCACCTATCGGAACCACGGCTCAAAAATCACCGTGTCTCCAAATTGTGTTTGAAATCTCCAAACCCTTCCCTTTACATTCTTGCAAGTTGCATGCTTTAATTTCCGCTGCTCATATACTCTTTGCATGCTTGCTTGAATTGTGTGAAGATTGCTTGACTTATGCTAAGATAGCTAAAATCTGCCAAAGACTAAAATTGGGAAAAGGTTAAGTTTTTAATTGGTCAAGTAGTCTAATCACCCCCCTATAGACATACTTCAAGGTCCTACAAGTGGTATTAGAGCTTTGGTCTCCATTTGCTTTGATTTCCATAGCTTTTGGGGGTCATAGCCTTGGTTTCACAACCTAGGAGAGTATGGCGTCTAGCGAGGGAAATTATCACCGTAGAGGTCCTTACTTTGATGGTACTAATTTTTCTAGTTGGAAGCATAAGATGAAAATGCATATTCTCGGACATAACCCCGCCGTTTGGGCTATTGTGTGTATTGGCTTGCAAGGTGAATTCTTTGATGGGAGGTAACCAAACCGTGAAGTTAGTGCGGATGAATTGAAGATGCTGCAATACAATGCGCAAGCTTGTGATATCCTCTTCAACGGATTGTGCCCCGAAGAATTCAACAAAATCAGCCGTCTTGAGAATGCAAAGGAAATCTAGGATACTTTGATTGATATGCATGAAGGTACTGACTCCGTCAAGCAATCCAAGTTGGATGTGCTCCAAAGTCAACTTGACAAGTTCAAAATGAAGGATGGTGAAGGTGTCGCTGAAATGTACTCTAGGCTTTCTCTTATCACAAATGAGATTGCAGGCTTAGGAAGTGAAGAGATGACCGACAAATTCATCATCAAGAACATCCTAAGAGCATTGGATGGAAAATATGATACCATGTGCACATTGATCCAAATGATGCCCAATTACAAGAATCTCAAGCCAACGGAGGTCATTGGAAGAATTGTTGCTCATGAGATGTCACTCAAGGATAAGGAGGAACTTCACAACAAGTCAAGTGGTGCTTACAAAGCCTCATGTGAATCCCCCACATCATCAAGTGAGAAACAAACCTTCAATGAAGAATTTAGCTTAATGGTGAAGAACTTCAACAAATTCTACAAGAGTAGAAGCAAAGAAAGAAGCTCCAAGTCAAGGTCCTACAATGATAAAAGATCTTCCAGTCGAGAGCACAATTGCTACAATTGAGGGAGACCCGGACACTATTCCAATGAGTGTATGACACCCTACAAAGGAAGAGAAGATTCTCCCAAGAGAAGAAGTAGAAGAGAAGAATCACCGCCAAGAGAGAGGAGGAGTAGAGATGATCGTTATGAACGAAGAACATCCTGGAGAAGCAAGGATTCTGAAAGGAAGGACAAGTCATCAAAGAGCTACACAAAACGAAGACATCAAGCTCATGTTGGTGAATGGGTATCAGGTTCCGACTCTGAACATCACTCCGAGAGAAGCTATCACTCCGACTCCAAACATACTCAAGATGAAGGTGTTGCCGGTCTAGCACTTGCGTCGACCAACTCATACGACATATTTGATTCACCAAATGAAAGAATTGGAAGATGCTTCATGGCTAAAGGCCCTAAGGTAACTCACCCCGAGTATGTTGATTTCAATAGTGATGAAGATGACTTGTTAGGTGATGATGATTTACTTGTTGACAACTCTAATGATGAATACTATGATGAAACGTCAATTAGTCATGCTAATCAAGATAAAACGAATGACAATGATAAGGAGAAGATTGAGCTTCTAACTAAAGAACTAAACACTCTTAAGTTAGCTCATAAAACTATCTTAGGGGATCATCGAGAACTTTTGAGGACTCATGAGAAGTTACGCTTTGAAAATCTCAATCTTGAGCAAGAGCATGAGTTCTTAAAAGCAATCAATGATGATGTTCGCAAGAAAAGTTCTTCTTACATTGGCAAGCGTTTACTCTTATCTACTTACATGCCTCAAGTCAAGTCTAGTAACAAAAACAAGAAGGATTCTTCCTCTAGTAGTAACAATAATCATGCTAAATCCAATATTGTTGCTTCTAGTAGTTCTCTTGATTCCACTAATGATTCTCTTAGCCAAGTTACACTTGAGCAAGAAAATAGCTTATTGAAGGGAATTATAGAGAAAGGTGTATACAAGAGCCTTGTCGGGAGTAAGCAATTCGAGGAAATTGTACGCAAGCAAGGAAGGCACTGGAAGAATCAAGGTGTTGGTTTTGAACGAAAGTTCAATGCCAATGGAGTTGAGTGGGAAGAAGATCAATACCCCAAGATGAAGTTCGTTCCTCAACAAGAGAAGTATGATCCTACTTCCTTCAAAGGGACACAAGCTCAAGATGATCTTCCACCACAAGACCACAAGCACAAAGGCAAGGGCAAGCTTCAAGAGGAGAATGATGCATTTGAAGAAGCTCCTAAGGCCTTGGTCAAGTGGGTTCCCAAGACTACGTCAAGTTCTACTTCATCAAGCACGACTACAACTCCAAGGATTCCCATTAAGATGATGTGGATCCTAAAGAAGAAGAACTAGAGAGTTCTTGAGGGTGACTCCGCCAACATACTTCACTCATATCTTTTTGGCAACAACAAGTGCAATCAACTTCCACATCTTGCACTAGTTCAAGTAGTCACAAACCCTCATGTTGGAAAGGCAAGGGACAAGGTAACCTAATGCTTTCATGGACATCATCTTGTGTGTGCATCACTCTATGTCTATGGATATACTTGTTTGTTCCTTGTGGGACTAACCCGTGTAGGTATTGAAAGTGCAACTCACTCCAAAGGATAGATCCAAATGATCTTCATCAACATTGAGCATCCACATCTTCAACACCTACATGAAGTCATCATAGACAAAACCCAAGGTTAGTTCATCCCTCAAAGGGGGGATCTCACATCTAGGGGGAGCTTAACTCTAAGAATTGAGTCAAAGCAACTCTAATGATGTGAACACATCAATGCATTATGTAAAAGTGGTAACCCCACTTGAGCTTAAACGATGAGTATGACCTATGATCAAATGTTCTCATTTGACTCCTAAGTCAATATACTCATATATAGATGACCTAGTCATCGCCAATTGTTTGATAGATGCTAGAATTGGTTGTGCATGCTCTGCCACATATTTCATTTGCCATTTTATTGTGTGAGCATGTTGGTTGCATATTTAACTCATTCGAGGACATCCACTTGTTGCTTTGATTGATTGGCTTCTTTTTCTTTTGCCAAGTGGATGAACAAGAATGCCTAAGAACCTTCTCTAGCTATCTATGCTTTTCTTGTCTCAAACTCTATTCATGCTACATCAAAATTTTTGATCAAGTCAGATTCGAAACACTCTGTGTGAGGAGCACTCGGAGTCCCCGATTCGTCATAGACTTAAACTTCCAAAACTTCTTTGTGTGTTTCGGTCTGACCGATTCTTCCATGTCGGTCATACCGAGATCACTAAGTCGATCTAGGTTTTCAATCTCGGTGCAACCGATTTGAACTTTTCGGTCTCACCGAGTTGTTGTAACTGTCAACAGTTATGCATCTCGGTGCCACCAAGTTGTTCCACTCGGTCATACCGACAGTGTCGGGCTATATATACTCACGGGCAAAAAATTGGAAACCTTCTCCAAACCCCTTGCCCGCGCATAGCTCGCTCTGCCTCCAAGGTCTCCGGATCGTCGACTTCATCACCAGCCGCCTCCAGTCACTGGTCTCCGCCGCCGTCAACAGAATTCATCCCCGCTGTTGCCGCCGTAGCGAGTTCATCGCCAAACTAGGGTATGGACTCGATCACAGTGCTATCCCCGTCCGATTCCTAGCACATTGTGTTCATTATAATTTTTGCCACGATTGAAACACTTCTATCCAGTCAAAACAATCCGTATATGAGATGTGAATTGAAAATTTAGGGTTAGGTTTCCGCCAAAACCATCTTGGACCCACCGAGTTGAAAAAATCGGTTTCACCGATTCGGCTAAGGCCATTGCACAAGTGATTCTCGGTCTGACCGAGAATTGCAAATCAGTGTGA
This sequence comes from Triticum aestivum, assembly GCF_018294505.1. Classification (NCBI taxonomy): domain Eukaryota; kingdom Viridiplantae; phylum Streptophyta; class Magnoliopsida; order Poales; family Poaceae; genus Triticum; species Triticum aestivum. The sequence goes on from NC_057813.1 coordinate 496,960,582, forward strand.
CCGGTTTTAGAACTCTGTGAAACCCTAGCAGCCTCGGTGCCAACGAACTATGACTCGGTCTGACCAAGATCACTAGTTTAGGTTCCAAAAGCTGCTTCGGTATCACCGAGTTTGCAAATCGGTTGATCCGAAATGCTTTCTGTGGAAAACTAAAACTAAGTTTTTGAATCATTCTTTTGCAAAAACCTCTACATTTTGTGATGCTCATCCATTCTATCTCATCTACAACTATTCACAGGGTCAGCAGTCAGAGCTTGCAACATGTCAGACCAAAGTGACAGCCAGAATAGGGAAGAGGAGCAGATTCACATGAGTGAGGGCACTAGTCCCTCTAGCACCTCAGATGATGGCAGCAGGAGCACTCCAAGCAATTTTCCCAAAGCAGCCACAAGGGCCAGAAGGAAGAGAACCTCAGACTCTGAGGATGAAGACTATGTGGCACCTGAAGATGAGGCTACTTCTAAGAAGATAGTGCTCAAGAAGGAGTATGGCTCAGCAAAGACCACAAAGCCTGGACTAAACAGGAAGGTCCCTGCCAAGAGGACACCTATGCTGAAAGTTAGAGGATCAACTCAAGAACCTGAGAAACCTGATCCCAGAGAGCCTGCTGCAGAAGGAAAGAAGAGGAAGGAAAGGGTCAGAAAGACCATGTCCAGAGTTGTTGGACAACCTTCCATGATGGAAGAGGAAGAGGAAGAAGAGGCTGCTGCTCCAGCACCCAAGGCACAAAAGCTGATGGGTGATGCTATAAGGTCAGGGGCTGCATCATCAAAGCCCAAAGAAGCACCCAAAGGTGCCTCTAGGGCCAAGTCTGCACCTAAAAGGAATACCAGGAGCATACCAGCTGCTGAGAAGAACAAGGCCCCAGTGCCTGAAATTGCTGCTGAGGAAGAAGATGAAGGACAAGTTCTAAGGAAGCTAAAACCTAAGATTCCAGACCACAATGATGCTCATCTAGTGGCTGAGAACATGAAGCTGGGGAAGGATGCAGGGCTCAGGCAGTGGAGATTGTCTGATCCTTATGCAATCAGAAGGAGGACTGCTGTTGACTATAGGTTCCACACTAAGGAACAACAGGACTTCTATGACACTGTGTTGTTGGACAAGAAACCCATAGTTTGTGACATGAGGTGGGTAGACTGGAAATACATCAAAGCAAATGAGGATCATTACCCATGAGTGTTTGACAGTTTTATGGCTTGTGGAGTTGATGAGTTTGTTGAACAGAAGTTCACAAACTGGAATGATGAGCTAGTGATGCAATTCTACTCCACAACTCACTTTTATCCTGATGGCAGAATAGTCTGGATGTCTGAAGGTACAAGGTACCAATCCACTATTGAAGAATGGGCTGAACTGATCAATGCACCAGAGGAGAATGAAGATGACTTGGATGTCTACTCCAAGAAGAAGAAGGATCACAATTCTATGTCACACATGTACAAGGAGATCCCAGACAAAGCACATGAGACTTTCAAGTCTGGGTCTGTCCATTTTCTTCTGTCAGGGCTGCCAACGATCAACTGGATCCTAAGGCACACTCTCTTGCCCAAGTCAGGTGACACAACACGATCAGAGGGCATGCGATAAATTTGCTACACATATTTGATGTGCCACAGAAATTCAAGGTCATGAGCCTCATAGTTGAGACTATCAAGAGGACAGCAGCAGACCAGAAGAGAAGCTATGGGTATGCCCCACAGATCTAGGAGCTGATCAACTCCAAGATGGGCACAGGCAAATACTGGTTGGACAAGGAACACTTTGCTATCGATCCAGATTTTGAGGACAATCAAGTTGTCATGAATGAGAATGAACCATCCTCAGTGCAAGCTCAAGAGAAAAAGGAGAAGGCAAAGAAGGAGAAGGCTGCCAAGATGCCAACTTTAGAGGAGGCATCTGAGTACTTTTTGAAGAGCAAGCAGGACCAGCTTGGTTACTTAATAGCATCAACTCTAAGGATTGAGAAAGGGTTGGCCACCCTAACTCAAAACCAGGAGAGCCTGGAAAGAATCATGGAACAAAAGTTCTATGACTTAGATGTGAAAGTAACTGAGATCCAGTCAGTTGTGGAGCAGCTTCAGGATGACATGCAGGAGAGGAAGGGCAGGACAACCACTGATGCATTTGCCAGAGTGCCTCGAGCTCAGAGATCAGTTGCAGAGCCTGTGACAGACACCAGAGCCACTTCATCTGCACCAGCTACAGCTCCAGGGAAACCAACTCCAGCACCAACTCCTTCAGCTCCATCCACATCAACTGAAGTCTTCGTCCAAGGAGCCATCTCTACACCACCACATCAAGACCAAGCCTGAGAGACGAAATAGTACTATGCATTTTCTAGGAACTTTTTGGTAACTTGTTGCCAAAGGGGGAGAAAATGTATACATCATAGGCTTTGAGAGAGAGAGAGTTTGCTTTTGTTCTCTCTTGTCTTCGTGGTTGAACTTTGTTTGCTTTTGCTTGCTTGAGATACTATGTTATTGTCTGTGTGATACGATGATGATCATGTGCTACCATAATGCTTGTTAGATGACATTATCTCATTTATCTTTATATGATCATTCACTTTGCTTGGTAATGAGTGCATGTATTCAATCTTTATTATTTTTAGCGCTCCACCAAGATGTATGTGACATGGAAGAGTAACCCATAAGGATAACTCCTTGTGCATTTGCAGTTCAAAGCAAATCTTAAACTATGCACAAATTTAGGGGGAGCTCTTGCTTATCACATACTTCTCAAAGCGACGATGTTTTTCAATCTTATTATCATTTGTCAAAGCTTTGATCTATATGTTGTCTCAATTACCAAAAAGGGGGAGATTGAAAGTGCAACTATCCCTAGGTGGTTTTGGTAATTCCTAACAACATATAGCTCATTGAGCTAATATTATTCCAAGACAAACATTTCAGGAAAAGCTCAATGAATGGCATGGCATGGATGAGGAAAGTGGATCCCTTAAAATACTAAGGATAAAATGATTGGCTCAAGCACAAAAGCTCAAGACTCTACATTTTATATTTTAGTGATCCAAGATCACATTGAGTCTATAGGAAAAGCCAATACTATCAAGGAGGGATGAGGTGTTGCTTAATGAGTTTCTTGCTTCAAGTGCTTAGTGATATGCTCCAAAAACCCTCAACTACTTTCTCATATCCACATATGACCTAAACCTAAAGTCAAACTCGGCCCCACCGATTCTTTCTATCCGGCGCCACCGAGTTCAAATGTCATAGCCACTGCCACAAACCCTAGGCAAATCGGTCTCACCGATAGGGATCTCGGTCTCATCGAGATGGGATTGTAATCTCTCTGTTTCCCTTCGTAACATTTCGGTCTAACCGGAGTGAGCAATCAGTCCCACCGAGATTGCAATGTAAACTCTCTATTTCCCTGTCGTAACATTTTGGTCTCACCAAAAAGAGCGAATCGGTCCCACCGAGTTTACCTGACCAACTCTCTGGTTAGCTTATTACCAAAATCGGTCTCACCGAGTTTGTGTAATCGGTCTCACCGAGATTACGTTATTCCCTAACCCTAATCATATCGGTCCTACCGAGTTGAATGTCGGTCCCACCGAAATCACTAACGGTCACTAGGTTTACTGAATCGGTCTGACCGAGTTTGTTGATTCGGTCCCACCGAGATTGGTAAATTGTGTGTAACGGTTAGATTTTGTGTGGAGGCTATATATACCCCTCCACCTCCTCTTCATTCGTGGAGAGAGCCATCAGAACAAACCTACACTTCCAACTTATCATTTCTGAGAGAGAACTACCTACTCATGTGTTGAGGCCAAGATATTCCATTCCTACCATATGAATCTTGATCTCTAGCCTTCCCCAAGTTGCTTTCCACTCAAATCTTCTTTCCACCAGATCCAAATCCTGTGAGAGAGAGTTGAGTGTTGGGGATACTATCATTTGAAGCACAAGAGCAAGGAGTTCATCATCAACACACCATTTGTTACTTCTTGGAGAGTGGTGTCTCCTAGATTGGCTAGGTGTCACTTGGGAGCCTCCGACAAGATTGTGGAGTTGAACCAAGGAGTTTGTAAGGGCAAGGAGATCACCTACTTCGTGAAGATCTACCACTAGTGAGGCAAGTCCTTCGTGGGCGACGGCCATGGTGGGATAGACAAGGTTGCTTCTTCTTGGACCCTTCTTGGGTGGAGCCCTCCGTGGACTCGCACAACCGTTACCCTTAGTGCGTTGAAGTCTCCATTAACGTGGATGTACGATAGCACCACCTATCGGAACCACGGCTGAAAAATCACCGTGTCTCCAAATTGTGTTTGAAATCTCCATACCCTTCCCTTTACATTCTTGCAAGTTGCATGCTTTAATTTCCGCTGCTCATATACTCTTTGCATGCTTTCTTGAATTGTGTGAAGATTGCTTGACTTATGCTAAGATAGCTAAAATCTGCCAAAGACTAAAATTGGGAAAAGGTTAAGTTTTTAATTGGTCAAGTAGTCTAATCACCCCCCCTCTAGACATACTTCAAGGTCCTACACGTGTGCCTCCCGGGCTCCGTTTTCTTGCACTTTACGTATTTTGGTCGGTAAAAATTCATTATATAATCTCCCGAAGGTTTTGACCACCATATCATGCAATTATCCTCTGTTTTCTTTTCAAGCTGTTTTTCTGACAGATCTAGAGCATCATGATGTCACCCACCTCCAACAATGAAGACAAGGACGCTTGGTTATTGAAGATTGAGCTGAAAAGAGAAGAACCTGAGGAGATCAGCAAAGATGAAGGGATCAAGAAGGCAATAGAGGATCAAGCTCCGGTCGTGGAAGAAGAAAACATCCCTCAACCTTTACCTAACCTCTTTACTCCAACTGAGATTGAAGCTTTCAAGATGATTGAGTTAGCCCGCATACAGAACAAGTATATCACACAGGAGAATATTCTGTTGAAGAATCATATCCCCAGACTCAAGGGCATTATCTGCAAGTTGGAGGAGCTTTTATGCTCGATGTGCGATTATCCACCGTCATCATCACCACCTTCATCACCTCCGAGGACATAATCACATGGGTATGGGCACTCCCCTTGGCAACTTGAGGTGCCCGGTATCGTATCACCATCACACTCCTATCTTTACTGTTTTACTTAGTTCAATCCTTTTGGTAATATCTAGATCTAGTAGAATAAAGTTTTGGTATGAATTAGTTTTGAGTTTTGCTTTGTGATCCTTCTATGTAATCGAGTTCGTGAGCTATCTATAATAAAGATTAGTGTTGAGTCAAGGGCTTTACTATCTTGCTATGATCTTGAGAAAATATAAGGAATAAAAATAATAAAAGAGTTCTTATTGATCTTATGGACAGTAATGACTTCACATATAGAAAGTATGAGGCTTAAAAGTTGTTGAGAGTTGGCAAACATAGCTTTGGTCATCGTTGCAATTAATAGGAAGTAATAAAGAAAGATAGGCTTTCACATATAAATATACTATCTTGGACGTCTTTTATGATTGTGAGCACTCATTAAAGTATGACATGCTAAAGAGTTGATGTTGGACAAGGAATACAACGTAATGGTTTATGTTTTCTCACATCTCAGTTAAAGTATATTGTCATGGATCATTCAAACATGTTGAGCTTGCCATTCCCCCTCATGCTAGCGAAAAATTCCTTGCACCAAGTAGAGATACTACTTGTGCTTCCAAATATCCTTAAACCCAGTTTTTCCATGAGAGTCCACCATATCTACCTATGGATTGAGTAAGATCCTTCAAGTAAGTTGTCATTGGTGCAGGCAATAAAAATTGCTCTCTAAATATGCATGACTTATTAGCGCGTAGAAAATAAGCGTTACACGATCTTGTTATGGAAGCAATAAAAGCGACAGACTGCATAATAAAGGTCCATATACAAGTGGCAATATAAAGTGACACTCTTTTGCATTAAGATTTTGTGCATCCAACCATAAAAGTGCAAGACAACCTCTGCTTCCCTCTATGAAGGGCCTATCTTTTACTTTATGTCTTTTACTTTATGCAAGAGTCAAGGTGATCTTCACCTTTCCCTTTTTCATTTTATCCTTTGGCAAGCACCTCGTGTTGGAAAGATCCTGATACATATATCCAATTGGATGTTCATTAGCATGAACTATTATTGTTGACATCACCCAAAGGTGAATATGTTGGGATGCAACATTATAAGCCCCTATCTTTCTCAGTGTTCGATTAAAACTCCATAACCATAAATATTGCTTGAGTGTTAGCAATTGTAGAAGACTATATGATAGTTGAGTATGTGGACTTGCTGAAAAGCTCTATTCTTGACTCTTTCCGATGTTATGATAAATTGCAATTGCTTCAATGACTGAGATTATAGTTTGTTAGTTCCCAATGAAGTTTATGTTCCATAATTGACATTGTGAATAGATTGTTACTTGAGCATAAAAAATCATATGACAAAATCTTATTTGTTGCTGTTATAAGAATGATCATGATGCCCTCATGTCCGTATTTTATTTTTATTGACACCTCTATCTCTAAACATGTGGACATATTTATCGATATTGGCTTCCGCTTGAGGACAAGTGAGGTCTAAGCTTGGGGGAGTTCATACGTCCATTTTGCATCATGCTTTTATATCAATATTTATTGCATTATGGGCTGTTATTACATGTTATGCCACAATACTTATGGCTATTCTCTCTTATTTTACAAGGTTTATCATGAAGAGGGAGAATGCCGGCAGCTGGGATTCTGGCTGGAAAAGGAGCAAATACTGGAAACCTATGCTGCACAGCTCCAAAAGACCTGCAACTCCACGAAAGTCATTTTTGGATTTAATAAGAATTATTCAGCAAAGAAAGTACCGGAGGGGGCCCACACCCTGGCCAGGAGGGTGGGGGGCGCCCCCCTATAGGGCGCGCCCCTGTCTCCTAGGCCCCCTGGTGGCCCTCCGGTGCCCATCTTCTGCTATATGAGGTCTTTTATCCTGGAAAAAATTAGAGGCAAGAACACGAGACGAAACTCCACCGCCACGAGGCGAAACCTTGGCGGAACCAATCTAGGGCTCCGACAGAGTTGTTATGCTGGGGAAACTTCCCTCTGGGAGGGGGAAATCATCAACATCATCATCACCAATGATCCTCTCATCGGGAGGGGGTCAATCTCCATCAACATCTTCACCAGCACCATCTCGTCTCCAAACCCTAGTTCATCTCCTGTATCCAATCTTGTATCAAAACCACAAATTGGTACCTCTAGGTTGCTAGTAGTGTTGATTACTCCTTGTAGTTGATGTAATTGGTTTACTTGGTGGAAGATCATATGTTCAGATCCTTAATGCTTATTAATACCCCACTGACTATGAACATAAATATGCTTTGTGAGTAGTTACATTTGTTCCTGAGGACATGGGTGAAGTCTTGCTATCAGTAGTCATGTGAATTTGGTATTCGTTCGATATTTTGATGAGATGTATATTGTCTCTCCTCTAGTGGTGTTATGTGAATGTCGACTACATGACACTTCACCATTGTTTGGGCCTAGAGGAAGGCATTGGGAAGTAATAAGTAGATGATGGGTTGCTAGAGTGACAGAAGCTTAAACCCTAGTTTATGCGTTGCTTCATAAGGGGCTGATTTGGATCCACTAGTTTCATGCTATGGTTAGGTTTACCTTAATACTTCTTTTGTAGTTGCGGATGCTTGCAATAGGGGTTAATCAGAAGTGGGATGCTTGTCCAAGTAAGGGCAGTACCCAAGCACCGGTCCACCCACATATCAAATTATCAAAGTACCGAACATGAATCATATGAGTGTGATGAAAACTAGCTTGACGATAATTCCCATGTGTCCTCGGGAGCACTTTTCTCATCATAAGAAATTGTCCAGGCTTGTCCTTTGCTACAAAAAGGATTGGGCCAACTTGCTGCACTTTATTTACTTTCATTACTTGTTACCCGTTACAAATTATCTTATCACAAAACTATCTGTTACCTACAATTTCAGTGCTTGGAGATAATACTTTATTGAAAACCGCTTGTCATTTCCTTCTGCTCCTCCTTGGGTTCGACACTCTTACTTATCGAAAGGACTACGATAGATCCCCTATACTTTTGGGTCATCATCGACGCACATGCGCTCCTTTCCTCCTTTCTTCGGTATGATAATGGGGTTTGCCAGCCATTTGGGGTAGCGAACTTCGTGAATGACTCCCGCTGCCTCTAGCTTGCGAGTTTCTTGGACAATGAAGGCATGCTTCTCGGTGGACTGCCGCTTGGCTTTCTGCTTCACAGGGCCCACATTGGGGCACACGTTCAGGTGATGCTCAATCGCCTGCCTTGGGACCCCTGCTAGCTGCTTGGGTTCCCATGCGAACACGTCCTTGTTTGTGCGTAAGAACTTCACTAGCACTCCCTCCTAGTCAGGACCAAGGTTGGCACCTATGGTGAAGGTGGCTCCGGAGGATCCGTCCTCCTCAACTGGTACTTGCTTGGTGTCCACCTTGTCCTGGGTGAACAACTGCTTTTTCTTGGTCGGCGCAGCTTTCTTAGCCTTGGAGGCATCCGTGTCAGCTGGCCGTGCCGCGAAAGCTGCCTTGTGGGCGAGCTTAAGTGCCAGCAGAGCATCCTTGGTGTTTCCAGCTATGGTAAGTACGCCACTGCTCCCGGGCATTTTCATGAGGTTCTAGGCTGGATGAGTTGCCGCCATGAACCGGGCCAAGGCGGGGTACCCGAGGATAGCGGTGTACGGGAGGCCGATATGTGCGATGTCAAAGTCGATCAGCTCTGTGCGGAAATTGTCGTGGGTGCCTAAGGTCACAGGAAGGCGGATCTGCTGCAGGGAGCTGGCGGAACAGCCTCCAACGCCTGAGAACGGCCTGCTGGGTCGGAGCCATTCCAGCGGTACGTGGAGGAGGCTGAAGGCCTCCACCGAGAGCACATTGAGGACGGCGCCGCTGTCGACGAGGGTCCTGGTGACGGCCACCTGGAAGATGGTCGGCGTACAGAGCATCAGGAGCGCCCCTGAGCAGGCAGTGTTGGCAGGGTGATCGTCTGAATTGAAGGTCAGGTCGGCCTTGGGCGCCACCCAACCTGGAGGAGCTCCTTGTCATGTGATGGCGGTGCCGATCTGGCGGACGAACGGCTTGACGTGGCGGTCTGAGGACGATGCCTGCGAGCCGCCCAGGAGAGCTGCGACGACCGGCGGCGCCGGCGCCGCATAGTGGGTGAGGAAAAGGTCGCGCAGCTCCTCCAAGGAGGCCACAGAAGACATGGGCAGGTTGAGCAGCAGAGCGCGCGGGACCCCAGTGAGGGCTAGGGGAAACCAGTTCACCCTGACCTTGTCGTCGCCGCCAGCCTTGAGGACTGCCTCCTCGTACGCCAGCAGGAAGACCAGCGGCTCCGCCGCGCCGTCGTAGCGCGGCGGCATCTCTGGCCTGAACTTGTGCGGCCACTGCACCTGCCGCAAGGCGGGGGCCAAGGCTCGGAGCCCCCTGGCCCCAGCACTGGCGTCGGCCGTCGAAGCTGGTAGCGCGTTGCCTGCCATGAGGGCGAAGCACGGTGTTGGTGGAGAGTGAGCCGAGGGAAGGAAGAGCTCCGGCGCACCCCTACCTGGCGCGCCAAATGTCGGATATCGGGTTCCGGCAATACCCTTAAGGTTCGAACTCTGGGGTGCACGCAGAGATCTTCTCCCTACCAATCCACGCCCACTACTTCGCCGTGATTCTAAGCTAACAAGATGAACAACACAAGGGACACGAGATTTATACTGGTTCAGGCCACCATTGTGGTGTAATACCCTACTTCGGTGTGTGGTGAGTGGATTGCCTCTAGGGCTGATGAGGAACAGTACAAGGGGAAGAACAACCTCGCGAGGAGAGGAGTTCTTGTGCTGGTGCCATTGGTTCTGGTCCGAATGGATCCGTCCCTTCTATGGTGGTGGCTAGTCCTATTTATAGAGGCCTTGGTCCTCTTCCCAAATATTGAGCGGGAAGGGATTCCACAATGGCGGGATTTGAAGGGGAACAACTAGTACAAGCTATCCCGACTAAAGGTGGTCTTCGACTGCCAAAAGCACTGGCGATGACACTGTCTTGGGCTTCACTGTGACCACCGTCTTGCCGTCCCACTGGTCTTGGTCTTGTTGCACCGATATGGAAACCTTTACTTGATGCCTCGGTAATTCGCGTCTCCGCTTGCCCCCTGATACGTCCATTTTGCATCATGCTTTTATATAAATATTTATTGCATTACAGGCAGTTATTACACGTTATGTCACAATACTTATGGCTATTCTCTCTTATTTTACAAGATTTACCATGAAGAGGGGGAATGCCGGCAGCGGGGATTCTAGCTGGAAAAGGAGCAAATATTGGAAACCTATTCTGCATAGCTCCAATAGTCCCGCAACTCCATGAAAGTAATTTTTGGATTTAATGAGAATTACTGGGCAAAGAAAGTACCTAAGGGGGCCCACACCCTGGCCAGGAGGGTGGGGGCGCGCCCCCCGTCACCTGGGGCCCCTGGTGGCCCTCCGGTGCCCATCTTCTGCTATATGAGGTCTTTTATCCAGGAAAAAATCAGAGGCAAGCTCAGGAGACGAAATTCCGCTGCCACGAGGCGGAACCTTGGCGGAACCAATCTAGGGCTCTGACAGAGTTGTTCTGCTTGGGAAACTTCCCTCTGGGAGGGGCAAATCATCACCATCATCATCATCAATGATCCTCTCAACGGGAGGGGGTCAATCTCCATCAACAACTTCACCAGCACCATCTCCTCTCCAAACCCTAGTTCATCTCTTTATCCAATCTTGTATGAAAACCACAAATTGGTACCTGTGGGTTGCTAGTAGTGTTGATTACTCCTTGTAGTTGATGCTAATTGGTTTACTTGGTGGAAGATCATATGGTCAGATCCTTAAAGCATATTAATACCCCTCTAATTATGAGCATGAATATGCTTTGTGAGTAGTTATGTTTGTTCCTGAGGACATGGGTGAAGTCTTGCTATTAGTAGTCATGTGAATTTGGTATTCGTTCGATATTTTGATGAGATGTATGTTGTCTCTCCTCTAGTGGTGTTATGTGAACATCGAATACATGACACTTCACCATTATTTGGGCCTAGAGGAAGGCATTGTGAAGTAATAAGTAGATGATGGGTTGCTAGAGTGACAGAAGCTTAAACCCTAGTTTATGCGTTGCTTCGTAAGGGGCTGATTTGGATCCATATGTTTCATGATGTGGTTAGGTTTACCTTAATACTTCTTTTGTAGTTGCGGATGCTTGCAATAGGGGTTAATCACAAGTGGGATGCTTGTCCAAGTAAGGGCAGTACCCAAGCACCGGTCCACCCACATATCAAATTATCATAGTACCGAACGCGTATCATATGAGCGTGATGAAACTAGCTTGACGATAATTCCCATGTGTCCTCGGGAGCGCTTTTCTCATTATAAGAAATTTTCTAGGCTTGTCCTTTGATACAAAAAGGATTGGGCCACCTTGCTGCACCTTATTTAATTTCCTTGCTTGTTACTCGTTACAAATTATCTAATCACAAAACTATCTATTACCTACAATTTCAATGCTTGTAGAGAACACCTTACAGAAAACCGCTTGTCATTTCCTTCTGCTCCTCGTTTGGTTCGACACTCTTACTTATCGAAAGGACTATGATAGATCCCCTATACTTGTGGGTCATCAAGACTCTTTTTTGGCGCCGTTGCCGGGGAGTGAAGCGCCTTTGGTGAGTGGAACTTGGTAAGGAAACATTTATATAGTGTGCTGAAATTTTCTGTCACTTGTTACTATGGAAACTAATCCTTTGAGGGGCTTGTTTGGGGTATCTTCACCCCGACCAGTAGAGCAAAGAGTTGCTCCTCAACCTACTGAACCAACTGAAAATGTTTACATTGAAATTCCTTCGGGTATGATAGAGAAACTGCTAGCTAATCCCTTTGCAGGAGATGGAACATTGCATCCCGATTTACACCTTATCTTTGTGGATGAAGTTTGTGGATTATTTAAGCTTGCAGGTATTCCTGATGATGTTCATGTTTGGGGGAGGCTTAATTTTATGTTATATTCATGCCCCAATCATGAGCTCTCAAGAGAAATGATTATTCAAAAAATTTATGCTCTGCTTTCTCTCAATGATCGCACCATGCTCGATACTTCCTGTGCTGGTTCTTATATGCTGAAGACTACTGAATTCAAGTGGGACTTATTGGAAAGAATTAAACGCAACTCTGAAGATTGTGGTTCCAACGATGGTAAGGAGTCAGGTATAACACCTAAGTTTGATTGTGTTAAATCTTTTATGGATACCGATGCTTTTAGAGGATTTAGCGCTAAATATGGACTTGACTCTGAGATAGTAGCTTCTTTCTGTGAATCTTTTGCTGCTCACGTTGATCTCCCTAAGGAGAAGTGGTTTAAATATAATCCTCCCATTGAAGTAAAAGTAGTTTCACCTATTACAGTTGAAGAAAAGACTATTACTTATAATGATCCTATTGTTCCTACTACTTATGTTGAGAAACTACCTTTTCCTGTTAGAAGGATCATGCTAAAGCTTCAACTGTTGTTCATAAGAGTAATACTAGAACTTATACACCTCCCGAGCAAAATAAAGTTGAACCTAGTATTGCTATGGTTAAAGATCTCTTGGATGATAATATAGATGGGCATGTTATTTATTTCTATGATGAAGCTGCTAATATTGCAAAACCAGATGCTAAGATACATAGACCTGTTGTAGGCATGCCTGTTATTTCTGTTAAAATAGGAGATCATTGTTATCATGGCTTATGTGATATGGGTGCTAGTGTTAGTGCAATACCTTTTCCCTATATAATGAAATCATGCATGATATTGCACCTGCTGAGTTAGAAGAAATAGATGTTACTATTAAGCTTGCCAATAGAGATACTATTTCACCAGTTGGGATTGTTAGAGATGTTGAAGTCTTGTTTGGGTAAGTTAAATACCCTGCTGATTTCCTTGTTCTGGGTTCCCCACAAGATGACTTTTGTCCCATTATATTTGGTAGACCCTTCTTGAATACTGTTAATGCTAGGATTGATTGTGAAAAGGATATTGTTACGATTGACATGGATGATATGACTCACGAGTTTAATTTTGCTAAATTTCATAGACAACCCCGTGGTAAAGAATTACCTAGTAAAGATGAAATAATTGGTCTTGCTTCTATTGCCGTGCCTCCTACTGATCCGTTAGAACTATATTTGCTAGACCATGAAAATGACATGTTTATGAATGAAAGAAGGGAAATAGATGAAGTATTCCTTCAGCAGGTTCCTATCTTAAAACACAACCTACCTGTTGAAATCCGAGGGGATCCTCCTCCACCAAAGGGTGATCCCGTGTTTGAGCTCAAACTATTACCTGATAATCTTAAATATGCTTATCTTGATGAAAAGAAGATATATCCTGTTATTATTAGTGCTAACCTTTCAGAGCAGGAAGAGGAAAGATTATTGAAAACTCTGAAGAAGCACCGTGCTGCTATTGGATATACTCTGGATGATCTTAAGGGCATTAGTCCTACTCTATGCCAGCACAAAATAAAAGTGGAGAAATACACCAAACCAGTTAGGGATCCTCAACGACGATTAAACCCTAAGATGAAAGAAGTGGTAAGAAAGGAGATAGTAAAGCTCCTTGAGGCAGGTATAATTTATCCCGTTGCTGATAGTGAATGGGTAAGCCATGTCCATTGTGTCCCGAAAAAGGGAGGTATTACTGTTGTTCCTAATGATAAAGATGAACCGATTCCGCAAAGAATTATTATAGGTTATAGGATGGTAATTGATTTCCGTAAGTTAAATAAAGCTACTAAGAAAGATCATTACTCTTTATCTTTTATGATCAAATGCTAGAAAGACTATCCAAACATACACATTTCTGTTTTCTAGATGGTTATTCTGGTTTCTCTCAAATACCTGTGTCAGCGGAAGATCAATCAAAAAACTACTTTTACTTGCCCTTTCGGTACATTTGCTTATAGACATATGCCTTTTGGTTTATGTAATGCACCTGCTACCTTTGAAAGATGCATGATGGCTATATTCTCTGACTTTTGTGAAAAGATTTGTGAGGTATTCATGGATGACTTCTCCGTTTATGGATCCTCTTTTGATGATTGCTTGAGCAACCTTGATCGAGTTTTGTAGAGATGTGAAGACACTAGTCTCATCCTAAATTGGGAAAAGTGTCACTTTATGGTTAATGAAGGCATTGTCTTGGGGCACAAAATTTCTGAAAGAGGTATTGAAGTTCATAAAGCTAAAGTTGATGCTATACAAAAGATGCCATGTCCCAAGGACATTAAAGGTTTAAGAAGTTTCCTTGGTCATGCCGATTTTTATAGGAGGTTCATTAAGGACTTTTCTAAAATCTCTAGGACTCTGACTAATGTATTGCAAAAAGATATTCCTTTTGTCTTTGATGATGATTGTGTAGAAGCATTTGAAATACTTAAGAAAGCTTTGATCACCGCACCTATTGTTCAGCCACCTGATTGGAATTTACCCTTCAAAATTATGTGTGATGCTAGTGATTATGTTGTAGGTGCTGTTCTAGGGCAGAGAGTTGATAAGAAATTAAATCTTATTCAATATGCTAGTAAGACTCTTGATACTGCCCAGAGAAATTATGCTACTACCAAAAAAGAATTCTTAGCAGTTGTATTTGCTTGTGATAAGTTCAGACCTTACATTGTTGATTCTAAAGTTACTATTCACACTGATCATGCTGCTATTAAATATCTTATGGAAAAGAAAGATGCTAAACCTAGACTTGTTAGATGGGTTCTCTTGCTTCAAGAATTTGATTTGCATATTATTGATAGAAAGGGAGCGGAGAACCCCGTTGCAGACAACTTGTCTAGGCTAGAGAATGTTCTTGATGACCCACTACCTATTGATGATAGCTTTCCTAATGAACAATTAGCGGTCATTAATGCTTCTCGTACTGCTCCATGGTATGCTGATTATGCTAATTACATTGTTACTAAATTTATACCACCTAGTTTCACATACATGCAAAAGAAAAGTTCTTTTATGATTTAAGACATTACTTCTGGGATGACCCACGCCTTTATAAAGAAGGAGTAGATGGTGTTATTAGACGTTGTGTACCTGAGCATGAACAGGAACAGATCCTACGCAAGTGTCACTCAGAATCATATGGAGGACACCACGCTAAAGACAGAACTGCACATAAGGTATTGCAATCATGTTTTTATAGGCCTACTGTCTTCAAAGATGCCCCGTAAGTTTGTCTTGTCTTGTGATGAATGTCAAAAAATTGGTAATATTAGTAGACGTCAAGAAATGCCTATGAATTACTCTCTTGTTATTGAACCATTTGATGTTTGGGGCTTTGATTATATGGGACCTTTTCCTGCCTCTAATGGATATACACATATTTTAGTTGCTGTTGATTACGTTACTAAGTGGGTAGAAGCTATTCCAACTAGTAGTGCTGATCATAACACCTCTATTAAGATGCTTAAAGAAGTTATTTTTTCGAGGTTTGGAGTCCCTAGATATCTTATGACTGATGGTCGTTCACATTTTATTCATGGTGCTTTCCATAAAATGCTTGCTAAGTATGATGTTAATCGTAGAATTGCATCCCCTTATCACCCACAGTCTAGTGGTCAAGTAGAGTTGACCAATAGAGAGCTCAAATTAATTTTGCAAAAGACTATTAATAGGTCTAGAAAAAATTGGTCCAAGAAACTTGATGATGCATTATGGGCCTATAGAACTGCATATAAAAATCCTATGGGTATGTCTCCGTATAAGATGGTTTATGGAAAAGCATGTCACTTACCTCTTGAACTTGAACATAAGGCATATTGGGCCATTAAAGAGCTCAGCTATGATTTCAAACTTGCCGGTGTGAAGAGGTTATTTGACATTAGCTCACTTGATGAATGGGGAACCCAAGCATATGAAAATGCCAAGCTATTTAAAGAAAAAGTTCAAAGATGGCATGACAAAAGGATACAAAAGCGATAATTTAATGTAGGTGATTAAGTGTTGCTATTCAACTCTCGTTTAAGATTTTTTGCAGGAAACTTCTCTCTAAATGGGAAGGTCCTTACGTTATCGAGGAGGTCTACCGTTCCGGTGCCATAAAAATCAACAACTTCGAAGGCACAAGTCCGAGGGTGGTGAACGGTCAAAGAATCAAACATTATATCTCAAGTAACCCTATTAATGTTGAAACTAATATTATTGAAACCGTAACACCGGATGAATACATAAGGGCCACCATCCAGAACGTTTCAGACTCCGAAAAGGAATAGGTATGTGGTACGGTAAGTAAACGGACTCCAAAACAATTCTAATGGCATTTTTTCTCCGTTTTGGAATATTTAAGAATTTTGGGAAGAAAGAAGTAATCCGGGAAGGACACGAGGCCTCCACGAGGGTGGAGGGTGCGCCCCCCCTACTGGGTGCACCCCCCTGTCTCGTGGACACCTCGTGTGCCTCCCGGACTCCGTTTTCTTGCATGTTATGTATTTTGGTCGGTAAAAAATCATTATATAATCCCCCAAAAGTTTTGACCACCGTATCATGCAAAAATCTTTTGTCTTTGTTTCGAGCTATTTTTCTGACAGATCTAGAGCATCATGACGTCACCCTCCTCCAACAATGAAGACAAGGATGCTTGGCTATTGAAGATAGAGCTGAAAAGAGAAGAACCGGAGGAGATCAATAGGGATGATGGGATCAAGGTCATGGAGGATCAAGCTCCGGTGGCGAAAGAAGAAGACATCCCTCAACCTCTTCCTAACCTCTTTACCCTGACTGAGATTGAAGCTTTCAAGATGATTGAGTTGGCTTGCATACAAAACAAGTATCTCACACAGGAAAATATTTTGTTGAAGGATCATATCGTCGGACTCAAGGGCATTATCCGCAAGTTGGAGGAGCTTTTACGCTCGATGTGCGATTATCCACCGTCATCATCACCACCTTCATCACCTCCGAGGACATAACCACATGGGTATGGGCACTCCCCTTGGCAACTACCAAGCTTGGGGGAGGTGCCCCGGTATCGTATCACCATCACACTCCTATCATTACTGTTTTACTTAGTTCGATCCTTTTAGTAATATCTTGATCTAGTAGATTGAAGTCTTGGTATAAATTAGTTTTGAGTTTTGCTTTGTGATCTCTTTGTAATCGAGTCTGTGAGTTATCTATAATAAAGATTAGTGTTGAGTCAAAGGGCTTTGCTATCTTTCTATGATCTTGAGAAAAAAATTAGAAAGAATAAAAAGAATAAAAGAGTTCATATCGATCTTGTGGATAGTAATGACTTCACACATAGAAAGTATGAGGCTTAAAAGTTGTTGAGAATTGATAAACATAGTATTGGTCATCGTTGTAATTAATAGGAAGTAATAAGTAAAGAGAGGTTTTCACATATAAATATACTATCTTGGACATCTTTTATGATTGTGAGCACTCATTAAATTATGACATGGTAAAGAGTTGATGTTGGACAAGGAAGACAGCGTAATGGTTTATGTTTTCTTGCATCTCAGTTGAAGTATATTGTCATGGATCATTCAAACATGTTGAGCTTGCCTTTCCCCCTCATGCTAGCCAAAAATTCCTAGCACCAAGTAGAGATACTACTTGTGCTTCCAAATATCCTTAAACCCAGTTTTGCCATGAGAGTCCACCATATCTACCTTTGGATTGAGTAAGATCCTTCAAGTAAGTTATCATCGGTGCAAGCAATAAAAATTGCTCTCTAAATATGAATGACTTATTAGTATGGAGAAAATAAACTTTATACGAGCTTGTTATGGAAGCAATAAAAGCGACGGACTTCCTAATAAAGGTCCATATACAAGTGGCAACATAAAGTGACGTTCTTTCGCATTAAGATTTTGTGTATCCAACCCTAAAAGCGCATGACAACCTCTGCTTTCCTCTGCAGAGGGCCTATCTTCTACTTCATGTCTTTTACTTTATGCAAGAGTCAAGGTGATCTTCACCTTTCCCTTTTTCATTTTATCCTTTGGATAGCACCTCGTGTTGGCAAGATCCTGATACATATATCCAATGGGATGTTTGTTAGCATGAATTATTATTGTTGACATCACCTAAAGGTGAATACATTGGGAGGCAACAATATAAACCCCTATCTTTCTCACTTCTGATTAAAACTCCATAACCATAAGTATTGCATGAGTGTTAGCAATTCTAGAAGACTATATGATAGTTGAGTATGTGGACTTGCTGAAAAGTTCTATTCTTGACTCTTTTTGATGTTATGATAAATGGCAATTGCTTCATTGACTAAGATTATAGTTTGTTAGTTTCCAATGAAGTATATGTTCCATACTTGACATTGTGAATAGATTGTTACTTGAGCATAAGAAATCATATGACAAAATCTATATATGTTGTTGTTATAAGAAAGATCATGATGCCCTCATGTCCGTATTTTATTCTTATCGACACCTCTATCTCTAAACATGCGGACATATTTTTCGATTTCGGCTTCCGCTTGAGGACAAGCAAGGTTTAAGCTTGGGGGAGTTGATACGTCCATTTTGCATCATGCTTTTATATCAATATTTATTGCATTATGGGCAGTTATTACACGTTATGTCACAATACTTATGGCTATTCTCTCTTATTTTAGAAGGTTTACCATGAAGAGGGGGAATGCCGGCAGTGGGGATTTTGGCTGGAAAATGAGCAAATATTGGAAACCTATTCTGCACAAATCCAGAAGTCCCGCAACTCCATGAAAGTCATTTTTGGATTTAATAAGAATTATTGGGCAAAGAAAGTACCTGAGGGGGACCACACCCTGGCCCGGAGGGTGGGGGGCGCCCCCCCCTACAGGGCGCACCCCTGTCTCCTGGGCCCCCTGGTGGCCCTCCGGTGCCCATCTTCTACTATATGAGGTCTTTTATCCTGGAAAAAATCAGAGGCAAGAACACGAGACGAAACTCCGCCGCCACGAGGCGAAACCTTGGCGGAACCAATCTAGGGCTCCGGCAGAGTTGTTATGCTGGGGAAACTTCCCTCCGGGAGGGGGAAATCATCACCATCATCATCACCAATGATCCTCTCATCGGAAGGGGGTCAATATCCATCAACATCTTCACCAGCACCATCTCGTCTCCAAACCCTAGTTCATCTCTTGTATCCAATCTTGTATCGAAACCACAAATTGGTCCATGTGGGTTGCTAGTAGTGTTGATTACTCCTTGTAGTTGATGCTAATTGGTTTACTTGGTGGAAGATCATGTGTTCAGATCCTTAATGCATATTAATACCCCTCTGATTATGAACATGAATATGCTTTGTGAGTAGTTACGTTTGTTCCTGAGGACATGGGTGAAGTCTTGCTATTAGTAGTGATGTGAATTTGGTATTCGTTCGATATTTTGATGAGATGTATGTTGTCTCTCCTATAGTGGTGTTATGTGAATGTCGACTACATGACACTTCACCATTATTTGTCCTAGAGGAAGGCATTGGGAAGTAATAAGTAGATGATGGGTTGCTAGAGTGACAGAAGCTTAAACCCTAGTTTATGCGTTGCTTCATAAGGGGCTGATTTGGATTCATATGTTTCATGTTGTGGTTAGGTTTACCTTAATACTTCTTTTGTAGTTGCAGATGCTTGCAATAGGGGTTAATCATAAGTGGGATGCTTGTCCAAGTAAGGGCAGTACCCAAGCACCGGTCCACCCACATATCAAATTATCAAAGTACCGAACGCAAATCATATGAGCGTGATGAAACTAGCTTGACGATAATTCCCATATGTCCTCGGGAGCGCTTTTCTCATTATAATAAATTGTCCAGGCTTGTCTTTGCTACAAAAAGGATTGGGCCACCTTGTTGCACCCTATTTACTTTCCTTGCTTGTTACTCGTTACAAACTATCTTATTACAAAACTATCTATTACCTACAATTTTAGTGCTTCCAGAGAAAACCTTACTAAAAACCGCTTGTCATTTCCTTCTGCTCCTCGTTGGGTTCGACACTCTTACTTATTGAAAGGACTACGATAGATCCCCTATACTTGTGGGTCATCACCCCCTTTGCACCAAAGAGGAAACAAGGACATTGCGCCAGCCGACACCTGCCTGGCGCCCACCTGGTCCCGATCATCATGGCTTGCGTCATGTGCACCTCGCGAGGTGCTCCTTGCCTTGATCTCTCTGCCTCCTCGCGAGCCTGCCTGGTTAGGCCGCTCCTGAGAAGGCCTTGCGTCATCCGCCCCACGAGGCTTGGCCCCTCGCGAGGGTCTTGAACTTGTGTTGATGAAGACGGGCCGTACTGGGCCACTGATGAGCCACGCCACAGGCCGCAGGCAGGCAAGTATGGATACCCCCATATCCAGGACGCCGACAATTTGGAAGATTGTCGATTTGATTATGAGAAAAAATATAAGCTTTTGCGTATAGTAGAAGAATTGTTCAACTTTTCTGCAACATGGGATAATTCTGAATTTTTTACACAGGATTGACATACTTATTGCCTATGTTTTCCTAATTTTCTAGAATATTTGGATTGTCAGAAGTGTGATCTTAATTCGGGTCTTTACAGACTATTCTGTTTTTGACAGATTCTGTTTTCATTGTGGTGTTCGCTTGTTTTGATCGATCTATGGGTAGTATCGGGGGGTATGAGCCATGGTGAAGTTAGAATACAGTATATATAATGCAAATATAACATTGGAATGAGTTTACAATAGTACCTAAAAGTGGACATTTGTTTTATTATACTAGCGGGTCTCATGAGTTTTCTTGAGTTTTGTGTTGTGAAGTTTTCAAGTTTTGGGTAAAGTTTCGATTGATTAAGGAAGAAGAAGTGGTGTCGGTGTCAAAATCAGAAGATCTCGGGTAGGGGGGCCCAAGCTGTGTGTCTGAGGATCAGTAGTAACAATGGAGAAGGGACACAGTATTTACCCAGGTTCGGGCCCTCTTAATGGAGGTAAACCCCTACTCCTGCTTGATTATATTCGAGGGTATAGGGGTTACAAGAGTTGATCTACCACGAGACCGATTCGGCTAACCCAAGATAGCTAGCCTAGCAATGTTATGATCTAGCCTCCAATCTAACCCTTCAGTTTATATAGACACTGTAGGGGCTTAGGGTTGTACGAAGTCGGTTTTACAGAAAGGAATAATATATCCGGACACCTATACTTGCCATCCACGCATGTGAGAGTCCCCACTGGACACGAGAGATAATCTTCCATCTTGTATCTTGATGGCCCATCAGTCCGACCCACATCAATAGACCGGACGCCCGAGGACCCCCTAATCCAGGACTCCCACAGTAGCCCTTGAACCAGTCTTGAATGATGATATATTCGGCATCCAGATTGTCTTAGGCATTGCAAGGCGGGTTCCTTAGAGAATACACACCGACTTTCCTATGTAAGAGAATTATATCCGGCTTTTCACAATGAACACAACCCTTAGGCCACGAAGGCAGGATATATATATAAAGGAGAACAATGTCTTTTACTGACAACTTTTTCGGTGAAGCTTCAGACTTGACCTTTCGGCACTTCGAACTGTTTTCACACCCCGCATTTCGTGTTTCGAGGCCACACCTCATTAGCACGATTCGTCGAAACAGAGATCATGCCCACTCAATACGGGATTGCATATCAATGATATCTGGATAATCCAACCGAATGTCGTGGATACCCACATCAGGAACAGACGAGGTTTTAAGGCTAGGGAGGCAAGCGCTTGGTATTCACGGCTAATATAAACGGGTAAAGATTCATCCTTTCCATACCATGCCTTCTTCCTTCCTCTGCCTCCCCATCTCCGAGCTCTAGCGCCCGATCCTCAAAACCTCCCACTGCCATCAACCTCTCTGATCATGTCCGAATCCAGCACCCAGGGCAAGTGGGAAGCCTCCTTCGTGAGGGAGAAGGACATCAACGAGCTCCAGGATGTGGGGTACTTGAGTACGGACATCGCGTACAGGATCCCTGCCAAAAAGCAAGTCATCCCCACCCCAGAGCCTGGTAAAAGGGTGGTATTTATCCCCCACTTCCTCTGTGGACTAGGATTTCCACTTCACCCTTTTGTCCGCAGTCTCATGTTCTATTATGGGCTAGATTTCCATGATCTAGCCCCAAACTCATTCCTCCACATCTTGGTGTTTATCATCGTGTGCGAGGCACTCCTACGCATTCCCCCCACTTCGGTCTTTGACTCAAGGTGTTCAATGTAAAGCCAAAGGTGGTGGACGGGGAGCACGTGGACTGCGGAGGTGCATTGGTGAGCAAGCTTCCCAACTTCACCTGGCCCAAAAGGGCTTTCGAGAAGACTGTAAAAATATGGCAACATGAGTGGTTCTACATTACCGAACCTCGCAAAGCCAACTGGGCAGCCACTCCTGAATTTAGATCCAGACCCACAATGCCGCTAGCGTCGTGGATCAACAAGGGCTTGGACCGGGGGTCAACAGACGAGGTGACAATGCATCAAAAGTGCATCAAAAACATCATAAAGAGGGACACCGACGTGGTTCAGGTGATGCTATTCTGCCGGATACTTCCCTGCTAGCACCGGCCTCTCCACATGTGGGAGTTTAATCCGGAAGGGCCACGAACCATGCAGCAGTTCTTTGGCACAATGCACGAAGACATTTGGAGGCTGCTTTTCAAGGCCCAGAAGCAGAAGTCGTGGCCGGAGATGACCGACAACATCGGACTCGACTGCGCTCATCCAGCCACTCCAGTAAGTTTTTAGTTTCCGAGCATAACTTAGTCCGCATATCACAGGGGTGTATTGAAACTCTCATATTCGAAACAAGGCTGGACGAAGAAGGCGGAGCGGATCAAGTGTCCGGCTTCACTACCCAAAAACCCCGTTGATCCTCTGCTGACGAGGATGCTGGTTTCGATGCCTTACCAGGCTCTGGAGAAGAAGATCAAGAAGAAGGGCAATGAGGCAAAAAACGGCCCCCGCCATAAAGGTCCGTCGGACACTATGTCCGGGGAGTCCGAAGCCCTCTCCTCCCACGAGGGAGATGAAGATGAGAAGGAGGAGGAGGAAGAGAGCCACTCTCCCCCTAGGGGGGGGAAGAAAAGGGCGGCTTCCGTAGACCCAGAAGCGGAGGCGTCCAAAAGGGGGAGCGTATCCCTCACGGAAGATTCAGATGCCGAAGTCATCCCTGAGTACCGCCCCAGGTCGAAGCCTCTGGCTGAATCTTAAGTGAGGGAGTCCTGGATTAAGGGGTCCCCGGATGGCCAGACTATGTAGCATGGGCCGAACTGTTGGGCCGTCAAGATACAAGACAAAAGACTCTCTCCCGTGTCCGGATGGGACTCTCCTTGGCGTGGAAGGCAAGCTTGGTGCCCGGATATGAAGATTCCTTTCTCTGTAACCAACTTTGTATAACCCTAGTCCCCTCCGATGTCTATATAAACTGGAGGGATTAGTCCATAGAGGCAATCATAATCATACATGCTAGACTTCTAGGGTTTTAGCCATTACGATCTCGTGGCAGATCAACTCTTGTAATACTCATATTCATCAAGATCAATCAAGCAGGAAGTAGGGTATTACCTCCATAGAGAGGGCCCAAACCTGGGTAAACATCGTGTCCCCCACCTCCTGTTACCATCAACCCTAGATGCATAGTTCGGGACCCCCTACCCGAGATCCGCTGGTTTTGACACCGACATTGGTGCTTTCATTGAGAGTTCCATTGCATCGTCACCAAAAGGTTTGATGTCAGGACCCCGACTCGATGTCACATCGATCTAGCTGGTAACACCTCCTATCACTTTGCGGCCTCACGCACGGTATTCCCACGGGTGTCGCCTTACCTTTGCCCGGGACCGTTTGCGCCTTTTGGCTCACGTATATGATAATGTCGCTAGCATCCATATGATAAAGAGCCCGGGCTGACATGACTAGTCGTAAACCCAAAGTGGCACAGACTTACAGGGACAGGCATCCATGACCCAGCTTCGAACGTGTCGGTCATCAGCAAGTGGGTCCGGGCTGTAGCACTGGGCTAGCAGGACTCCGGTAAACCGGGCTGTAGCGAGCTAACAGGACTCCGGTACTCAAAGCGTGACATTTCCCCGAAGGGACAGACACAGGAACGAAGAAGGACACATGCCGGCCAGCCTAAGTGTTCCAGAGCAGTAGCAAGCTACCATGGCTCGGCGGTAACACTAGGAGACATTTCCCGGTAAGAGAGGCTACTAAAGATAAACAACTAGATAGTCAGATCCCACACATACCAAGCATTTCAATCATACACACAATATGCTCGATATGTGCAAATACAACGAAGCATCACAACATGACTCTACGACACCAGTACTTTATTTAAGGCTCAGGGAGCCATACATAACATACACAAAGGTACGGGTCTCACGACCCAACATACAAGTCATACAGTCATACAAACCAGCAGCGGAAGTACATTGTCTGAGTATAGACAATTAGTAAAATAAAAGAGGCTTGGAAAGCCTAACTATACTACGTGGTCCATCACAAGCTCAGGGTCACCACCTGGGTCTTTAGCCTACTCGTTGATGTCAACGTCTACATAGAACCCATCAGAAGGGGTTGCAGCGTCTTCTGTAAAAATGTAGATTATAGCAACATGAGTACAAAGGTACTCAGCAAGACTTACATCAGATCCTACATATATGCATAGTATCAAGAAGGGTTGGTGGAGTTATTGCAGCAAGCCAGCTTTGACTCTTGGCTAGGCTATCCTACGATACTTCAATTTGAAATGGTTTTGCGCACACGAGTCCACTACTCACCACTTCAATACACTACCGAGGATCCACCTCCGTCTTCCTACGGAAGAGCCATCCTCGGCACTCACACTTATCTTGAGGCTTTTAGTAGTTTCCATTTACTTGTCTATGAACTGTATAGGCAACCAAGTAGTCCTTTACCGCGGACGCGGCTATTCGAATAGATTATGATAACCCTGCAGGGGTGTACTTCTTCATACATGTTTCCACCACTTAGCGTCTGCACACGACATGTGCTCGGCAGACTTCAAGCGAAAGCCGACGTGGGTGTAGACCACGACCTACCTAAACACTTAAGCCTCTAGTCCAGGTTTATCGCCTATTCAGGTTCCATCCGCAGGGAGTCCTGCCGAGGTTTCCCATACGGCCCCGAACAATGTGAACAAGGTTCCCGAGATACCTAACGGGTATTCGGTACACCCGGCCACGTACCTACCGCATCACAGCCCACCCCTACGGTCAGCGCTGTCCACGGCCTCCAGTAGGCTACAAACACCAGAAACTACTTGCAACTCCTGGACAGAGAGCTAGGGTGAATAAGAAGTCGAGCGGGGTCATATTTCAGGGCCCAATGCATGGTAGTAGCTGTATCTTAAATCACACATACAGATCTCAGTGCTTAAGGTCGGCTTCAATGAAACAACCCACCATGTACTCCTACATGGCCTCTCATCGATACCTTTACCAAATCGTGTTCACCACACCACTCTCGTTACCGACATAATCATTTCACTCTAGCCCATCACCCAGATGAACCAGACCTGACACGATTCTAAGCATAGTAGGCATAGCAAGGTAGGAACAACACATACATATGGCTCAATCAACTCCTACACATGCTAGTGGGTTTCATCTAGTTACTGTGGCAATGACAGGTCATGCAGAGGAAATGGGTTCAACTACCGTGGCACACAGCAGTTTGAAACGCGTTGTCTTAATGCAGTAAAAGAGAGCAGGAGCGAGAACATGGGATTGTATCGATATGATCAAATGGTTGGTTGCTTGCCTGATGGTTCGATGCACGGATACGGTTCTTCGTTAGGGTAATCACGGTACTCCTCGGGGACAGATCCTGCCGCAAAGAACACCGATATACAACCATCACCAAACAATGTGCAACAATATGATGCATGCATGAAACATGGCAATATGAGTGTGTTGGGCTAATGCAACTAAAACCAGAAGGGTTTGAACAAATTTGAATCAAAGATTCAAATTTCAAACTCAAACATGGCCTTTTAAAGTGCTTTTCCTTGTTCTGCTTAAAACATCAATTTAACTTGTTTGATCATGCATGAAAATAGTACAGATGGATAGATTGGATTTTTCTGATCATTTTTCATATATAATTTGTCCAATTTGGAGTTACAGAATAAAAGTTATGAATTTTTGAAGTTTAAATAATATTCTGGAATTTCCTGATTTAAATTAAATCCAGAAATTATAATTATTGCGCCAGCATGACGTCAGCATGACGTCAGTGGTCAACTGCGGCTGGCTGAAGTCAAACCTGACGTGTGGGGTCCACACGTCAGTGACAGGGGGGTTTAACAGGGTTAATTTAATCCTAATTAGTAATTAGTGGCGCTGGGGCCCACTGGTCAGTGTCAGGGGGGTTGACTAACAGTAGTTAGCGCTAATCTAACCACCTGGCCGACAGGGCCCACGCGTCAGTGACCCTGGGGGGTCAAACCCCAGGTCGGACAAGTCAAACCCCACCGGCGACGTGACGCCGGCGAGGTCCGAGACGGCGGCGAAAGTGCTTTTTGCCATTCCGGCAACCAAATGGACGGCGGAAGGCATCTACGTGTTGCTGAGGTTGAGCCGCGACTATTGGTGGTGGTGGTTGGGCTCGGGGTGGCCGGAGTTGACGGCGGCGAGCTCGGCTGCGGCGGCCGGAGTTCGGGTGCGGTCGGAATCAGCGTTGCAGGGCGTTAGGGGAGGTGTTGGTGCGTGCTACGTGCTCCTAGTGAGGTGTGGAGCACGATGGTGTGCTCGGTTGGGCGCTACGGCGACCGTGGCCACGACGGCGACATCGCCGGCGGCGTGGAGCTCTCGGCCAAGGTGGGGCTAAGGCCTAGAGGTCGAAAGAGACCAGGGGAGAAGGGGGAAACGATTCGGGGCTCACCACGGAGCTGCAGGGATGGTTAGCGGGCTCGGGGACGCGCTGAAGACGACGAATTCGACGGCGACGATGGTCGGAGCCCGAAGAGGGGAACGGCGACGTGGCGGCGATGCAGGGCTTCCGGAGGACCGTGGAGCGGTGGGGAGGAAGAGGAGGTTGTGGCGGAGCTTCTGAGCTAGCCGGGGGAGCGAGGGGTGGCCGGAGACGGCTGCTGTGGCGAACGGCGGCGACGGTGGTGTTCGGCCGTGTGAGAGAGAGAGCGAAGGAGAGGAGGGGAGAGCCGGGGGAGAGTGAGAGAGAGCAGGGGGGAGGCGTGGCGTCGTCCAGGGCATCGAGGCGAGGAGGGGAGGGCAGGCAGGCAGGGAGAGAGG